>NW_025110280.1:0-118648 GCF_011392965.1 Frieseomelitta varia | reverse complement strand
ATTCAGACCTTTCGTCCTACGACATGATTGAGTGACCGGAGGAACATAAATGCATGCGACTCACGAGATAGATGTGAAGAATGTCGATCGATGCTGTACTGGAGCAGGGAAAGTCGTGAAGCTCTTCGTCAAGGAGATTTCATTGAGAATCTCATGTTGGAAGTGGACGCCGTGAAAAATCTCTTAAAAAACATAAATATTTTGTTCGAAGGTACAGTGTTATTTGTGAAAATTTAAATTTTAATAATGATAAGAATTGGGAGTAATAATTTGAAGTGTTTTTGTTTTATAATTATAATTTCACATTCGACTTTAGTAGAAAAAGAACTATAAAAAATAAAATATAAATACAAATGCTGAAATTCTTACATTTTTAGCTTTTGAAGTAGCATAAGATTCTCTAAGAGGGGAAGTGGGGACTACAGAAGATCTGTAACAAAAGATTAGAATTTATATTTAAAAGCAAAGCAAAATCTTAAATTAGAGGTAATGAAAGATTCTTACATTCTTGGATTTGGAACCACCGTTGGATTTTCCCCAAAAAATACAAAAAAATTGATGAAGCGTCTGTAAAAAAATAAATTGAATATTATATATTGTTTATAAATTTGAAAAATCGAACAAACTGAAGTATAATATATAAAACTACTTACGATCTTGACCTCCTGAAGAGACCTTATCCTCTTGAACACTGACTCTAATACCGAGAACGAATATTCATAATAAAATACAAAAAAAGAAAAATAAAAGATTATCAACGCGCGCGTTTAAGTCTTGAATCGGCGGACTCACTGACTCTAATTTCCACGAATTATAGCTTAAATGAATTTGATTTAATAGGAGCTATTTTGCTCAGAAAAATATTTAAAAATTGCGCAATAAACACTGATTTTACCAACCGCATTGCGCGCGGTCGCAAAAATTTTCTGAAAATAACTTTACCTCCTGGAGAAGCCTTATCCTCTTGAATACTGACTCTAATACCGAGAACGAATATTCATACAGAAATATAAAAAAAGAAAAATAGAAGACTATTAACACGCACGTTTAAGTCTTAAATCGACGGACTCACTGACTCTAATTTCGCGAATTATAGCTTAAATGAATTAATTTGATTTAATAGGAGCTATTTTGCTCAGAAAAATATTTAAATACTGCGCAATAAACATTGACTCTACCAACCGCATTGCGCGCGGTCACAAAAATTTTCTGAAAATAAAGCTGATTAGTAGGGGGAGGGCAAAGAGTACATTCATTTAGAAAATACTGTTATTTTTCCAGAAAATGATTAAAAAGAAACCTGAATATATAGTAAAGATTAGTTGTAAATTATAAAATATTTCTCAATACCGAATACTGTAAGCAGAAGACAACTATTTGCAGAAACTGTATTCTGAATGTTCGATACTAGAATATGTAGTATGCACATTAATAATATATCACATATTATGTATATAATAAAATATCACACATGTTCTAAGTATTCGAAAATATTTGCAGAAATCAAAATTTCATAGCTAAATATATTTAAGAAATAATACAATGAAAAGCGCGTGTGAAATCTTGCTTTGAAACATTTCAATTGCGCGTCATCGTTCGCAAAAATATATAAATTGTATCTCAAATATATATAAATTGTATCAATAAATATTACCGAAAATGAATAAAATGTTACCAAATTTCCGTGAAAGTTCATTAAATTATGCATAATAATCATGGCACCTATGCATTCTGTGCTATCATTGCAACCAAAAAGTAACCTACAAATAGAAAGTTAGAAGAAATATGTCAAATGAAGGCAAATATGCAAAAGTGGTAACGAAAAGTCGAAAAAGAGTCACGCAAATAAATAAGTACAACATAATAGCCTTACACATGCACGTAAGCGTTATGTTTATGTTTTGAACCTCGAATTTCGAATTCCAAGGCCTTCTACGCCTTATTTTGCTTGAAAAATGAAAACTTCGATTATATTACGTACTAAAATTATCATTTTAACTATTGAACTATTACGTACATTCTTAATAAATTATTGTTGAATTTCATATAAGAATTACGCACTATGAAGTTAAAAATAAGTAGAAAATGTTATAATAGAAGTGAATGTGTAAAGGCATATAATAAAATACGTACATGCATACAACATGTAACAGTGAGTTAGTCAATTATAAGGTTACAATATTTGTATTGAATAGAATTGAAATTAAATTTTAGTATACAATTATAAATAACTTTTAGCACAGTACGTCCTATTTAAATATTTATATGCTATTATTTTTTTAATTGTTGAAAATTATATGTAATAATCATTTGGTTAAATCTTACCTCGAGTTGATGCATAAAATATATGTTTTATTTTAAAAATACAAAACACAAACTAAATCTAACTATTGATGTAAATTTTTACTTGAGAACTTCTGAATGATACGTCTTTCTGGATAATTCTTCTGAATAACACTTCCTTCTTTACAGACGAGATGTGCTTCCTTCCGCCATGTTCCCGCTTTAAAATCGATCGTGAGAAATATCGATATATTCGAGAATCGTAGGAAGTGATTTCCATATTTCGCCGTTGGGGCGCTGTAATCGCATGTTTTGCAGGAAATACTGAGAATAAAAATCTAAATCAAATACACAAAATTCATAAAAAATGCTTTTCGCAAGGAACGAAAATATTCATACGAATATTTAAATATGATATGATTTATATTTAATTAAATATGATTTAATTGAAATTTGAATTAAATTGTGATTTATTCTAAAAGATATTTAAATTATTATAATTTTTATTAATTACTATATATTACTGTATATGTATGTATGTATGTATATATGTATTTGTATATATATATATATATTACTATATAATTATATATTATAGTATAAGTATATAATTATATATTATTACAAGAATTGGAATTTCATTGTCAAAATACAAAATTAGATTTTATTAATTAATAATAATCGAAGTAAAAGAAGAAGAAAGAATGGGAGGCTCGTTTAATCTTGTCGACTTTCATCTTGTTGTTAGTGTCCTTTATAAACTTTTGTATAATAATATTATATAGTTTTGCAATATTATATATAAATTACGAAGCATGTACATATATTGATTAAATATCGAACAAACGTGTTAACAATTATGCAATAAAAAGAGCGAGACATATAAATACCTCTGCCTTCAATGCAAGAAATCAAATTTTAATACATCTTCATGAAGCTCTATCGGATTTATGAATAATTATAATGATGTCCGTTGGAATTTCGCAGCGCCATTTTTAATTTCATGGCGCCCTCTGATACTTCGAAATTTCACTCGCAATTCACCAGTAATCTGTAGAAAAGGAAATCAAGACTTCCAAATGAATGTATAAAAGGAACAAATTATATAAAATCAAAGGAACAATAATTGAAATCAAGTCAGGCTACATCGAAACTTTCATAACCAAAATACTTTCGAAAATTTTCATGACAAAAGAAAACAATCAATGAGAAAAGGATAGTCAGTTATAAAGTACAGTAATATTCGATAAATTATTGAATAAAAAGTACCTAGATGAAATGAAGTTCACGTAGTTAATGTGGATACGAACGTCGAAAAAATAATGAAAGTTTCATGCAGCCAATAAACATTACGCACAATAACACATCCTGTCATCTTCACGATCAACGATACAATGACATCACTGCCAATAAGTTCCCGCCATAAACTGAGGGGTGGGGGAACATGAGCGCGCGAAAATACGATTCGATCGATTTATTGAAAAAGCAGTATTCTATAGTATTCTAAGAGTACTTTCCACAATGAGCATATTATGCTGTACATAGTTACACATGAATATCTGTGTACAATCTTATGCATTAATTTATCCTATTCGAGCCAAATTGACTATTAATTAGTAAATGTACAATTTAATTAAAAGAAATAAATAATTTTAATGATTTACACCAATAATTTGCATTTATTATGTATATATTTCGAAGATGATATTACAGATTACGTTCACAATCAACTTTTATTACAATATTCAATGTAGTTTGTGAAAATTTGAAAACTACTTGCAAAAAATTTTCGATCTAATAAACAAAATTTGGAAATTTCTAACAATTCATTTTAAATATGCAAATGGCACATAAAATAAAAGCTAGGCATCTTAAAAGGACGATGCAATTTCAAAAGTTGACAAATTATGCCCATTTATTAGTGTTTCTCTACATTTAATGTAAATTAGCTCGGTTTTGACATAGTGGCGCCATCTATCGGCAACATAGAGGTACTATTTATTTTCAAAAATGTTTATTTATGAATTTTACGTTTCAAAAGGGATATAAAAAGAAAGCTGGGGATGTAATTAAAAAGATAAAATTATAAAAGTTTGCAATTTCATTCTCTAAATTATTTTTTTTCGCAAATGAAAATTTCTCTGTTTTGCGCAGTAGCAAACACTAGTGCCGCGTTGTGGCGAAATGGAGGCACTAAACCCTATGTATTTATAATAAAGAAAATAATTAATTTTAATTATTTACATCAATAATTTGCATTTGTTACGTATATATTTCGAAGGTAATGAGACCGATTACGTTCAAAAATAACCCTTATTGCAAAATTCAATGTGATTTGAGAGAAATTAAACTCCACTTTACAAAACTTCCGATATATTAAATAAAATTAACAAATTTTCATTAATACGTTCTAAACGGCAAATGTATCATAAAATAAAGCCAGGTGTCTGAAACGGATGACACAGCTTCAAAAGTTGACAAATTATTCCTCTTTATTGGTTTTTTTTCAAATTACTGCCCAAATTTCCAGTTAGAGGTGGTGGTGCCATCTCCCGGTAATTGTAGGGTACTAACTATTTTGTTACCTCGGTAGAAATAAAATTTTTTTTTGCAAAAAAAATAGTTTAGAGAATTCAATTGCGCACTTTTGTCATTTCATTTTGTTAATTAGATCCCCAGCTTTCGTTATATACCTTATTTAATCCGTAAAACGCAGGAATAAAAATTTTAAAAAATAATTAGTACCACGAAGTTACCGATAGATGGCGCCACCATATCCAAGTGGAAGCATTTTTCAGTAATTTGAAAAAAAAGCCAATAAAGAAGAATAATTTGTCAACTTTTGAAATTGTGTCGTTCGTTTAAGATACCTGGCTTTCATTCTGTGTTTCATTTGCCGTTTAGAATGTATTAATGAAAATTTTTTAATTTCGTTTAATAGATCGAAAGTTTTGTAAAGTGGAATTTAATTTCTCTCAAATCACATTGAATTTTGGAATAAGGGTTGTTTGTGAACGTAATCGGTCTCATTACCTTCGAAATATATACGTAACAAATGCAAATTATTGGTGTAAATAATTAAAATTAATTATTTTCTTTATTATGAATACATAGGGTTTAGTGCCTCCATTTCGCCACAACGCGGCGCTAGTGTTTGCTACTCTATAGCGATTATGATAATTTATATTTATATCACATATATTACTATAAATAAATAATAACTCCGTAATTAAGTTTAGTTGTTTATATAAAAATATTATCAATATCACAAAATACAATTACTAATAATTTAATGAAGATTACATAATGGAAGTTAAATGACGAATAATTTCTATAAATGAAAGTTAAATAACGAAATAACGAATGAAGAATTTCTACTATGGCTACAATATATATAAATGTCAGTAAACATTTCCATGGTGATAATAAAATTAATAGCTATTTTTAAATATTCTATTGTTTATATTAAATACACATCTCGATGGAACATAGATGTCGTTGATCTAAATTCTTCGAAGTAGAGGTCGCTACAAACCTAGTCCATTTGCACTAATTGCTAAAAAATCCTTGTTCAAAGGAATAATTTATCAAGTTTTGAAACTGAATCGTTCGTTTAAGACTCTTAGCTCTTGTTTTATGTTCTATTTTCGTCTCAAGATTAATAAAGATTTTCAGAATTGGTCATTGTTAAATAAAATAACTCTGGTGGAAGGTGCTAGGAAGTGTTTATACGAATATTTTGTGTTTCTTTGTGTTTTTTTGTATCTTTTTGTGTCTTACTTGGAGCAAAATCTGTTCCTCATTAATCCCTGATCTACTATTCCTTTTTTCTTTAAATGTTTCTAATTACAGGGACACTTAACCTCAACTGAACCTAAAATCATGGATTTCCTCATTCAAAATGTTTTTTTCAAAGTCTCATACACTCTAGCTGCGCAGCAATCACAGTATCATACACGAGAACGCTCAGTCATGTTAGACTGCATCAAAGGTACTTTGATTTAAGAATATATTGTTGAAATTGGAAGTTTAACGGGCTGCCGAATATCAGATTATATCTAGGAATTTCTCAAGGACTAGTTTGCTTATACCAAGATAGCAAGCACATGGCTGACAGGTTAACTGAGTCATATGGAACATCAAATCTCATTCTATAGAAATTCGACCCGTCATTTCTAAATGAAAATGCATAATATTCTGTACCTTATAATTTCACACTGTGTCATTCTTGAAGAGCATATATTAGACGCAATATATTAGACCCATCTTTTAGGCCACCTTCATTAGAACAAGTCTAAATGATTTAGGATACACACACAACTTGATCCTTTTGTTGTCAGATGTATTTCTAATCTGAAGACATTCCAAATGTACCTGAATCCAACTAAATTATGATAATACATCTTACTGGGTATATTTATCAGCAGACAAAGTAGCTTTCTTATGCAAGGAAGAGGATCATGTGGGTAAATTCCGCATAAACTTCGACTCCCAGCCCATGGTTTTGCACAATTCTAGCATCATATTACAACAAAATAATTACTGATCCAGTCGTCCAAGCTGAACAGTCAAAATCTTTTCCTGTGTTACCTTCATTCCAGATTTCTGTTACATCGTTACCTCAAATATATAAACTGAAAGCTAAAAACATCATAAACCGTCCTATTGCCACCCCCAAGATGCATCAAGAGACAGCTTATTAACTTCAGTTCTTCCAAGAACTCTTTCAGTGATTTGAATACTGTCAAAGATGATAGACCTAAAACAGTTATTTGTGTACTAAAGAAATCAAGAAACGCAATAGTTAACAGGACAAAGACTACCATAGAAGAAATCTCCTTGCTATTGCTGCCTGTCAAGGATTACATTTTGGATCCTACTCAAAATCACCCATTTTTAAAGTTTTCAGTAGTTCCTACTAGATACGACAATCCCAAAATCTAAGAAACAGCGTTAAACCATTCAAAGGATATACCAGCTCTAATAAAGATGCTTTCCTCTTCTTTACAGAACTTAAAATAAAAGCCTCTTAACTTAAAATAAAAAGCCTCATCATAAGAATTGTCAAACGCCTCAACAGTTCCTATCCAGAAGATACTGTGAGTGAGGATTTCTCTCTTCTAGAAGAAGATCCTAATTAGATTAAAGTTATTCATACAACAGTTATTCAGCTACAACTGTTACATTGTTACGAATTTTCTTTTGGAACTGAAGAAGTCTTCGCTCTAAGCGCCTGGAAATTCAGTCCATATTAGTCAATTATGACATCCTCATCTTTATTGAAACGTGGCTGACTCACAAGGAAAACTTTAATTTCCCATGATTCATAGAGTTTAGAAAGGATAGAACTCATTCAAAAGGTAGTGGAATTCTAATTTTGTAAAAACGTGACTTTCAAGCAAATTACTAACATCAAATCTCCTGAAATCTCAGTAAAACTATGAGAAGTTAATCGTTATTTAAGTTATATTGAATTATAGCTCTTTATTTAAATAATGTGCAGGTAGAACTGAATATATTTCTCTGCTACAGAACTCCAAACCTCACTTTCACACAGGATCAATGAAATCTAATTGTTTAAAATATTAATGCTAAACACAACTGCATTTTAATAGGTGATTAACGCTCATTATTCTAAAAATTCGAATTGCAAATATACAGATAGCAATGGTAGAAGATATCATAATGCCTTGGAAACTTTAATCTTCTACTACATAATGATAACACTTGTACATATATTATCATACATAAAAATTTTAAATCCAATATTGATCTCTATTCTTTACTTTTAATATTTCTGGCAAAATTGATACTGTTGTGTATCATGAGACTTGGGGTTCTGATCATTTCCCGATTTGTTCTAATATTAAGATGGATTAAAACTATTACCAGAAAAATTAAACAATATAGACATAAATATATATAATTTATTGGATTGAATATAGTGATATTTCATCAGTAAAAGAATATAAATATGATAAGAATATGAAATATAAAATAAGAATATAAAAAAAATATAAAGATTGGCACTGGGATTGATAGTAATTAAGACGAAAAAAAATTTTATTATATACTTGATTATTTACATTCATTTAAAAATATAAGAAAAAATTGAAATTATAAAATATATTTTTATTTTATTTTATATAAAGGGCGTAACAATATTTCTATAAATATTGTTATTTTTTATCTCATGGTAGTTTCGTATGAACCGCGCTCGTATTGGAGTTAGTTAACGATTACAGCGCCACTACTCGGTGAAACACGCAACATAGTACCTACGATTCTCGAATGTAATCGATATTTCTCGTGATCGATTTTTAAGCGGGGAAGAAGCTTCTTCATGGCGGAAGAAGCACAATTTTGTCTGTAAAGAACAAAGTTTCATCCAAAAAGAGGTATCGTCCAAAAGTTTTCAAGTAACTATAGATCAATAGCTGTTAGACTTGCGTTTGTGTTGTAAATTTTTAAATTAAAACTTGCATTTTTAGCTTGAACTCATCGAAATCTGCCAGAATTCAGTTCTAACAGTACAATTGTTGTGACATTGTAACTGTTGACTAACTTACAATTGTGATGTTAATGTTCGTGCATACTCAGTAGGTCGTAAGTTATCTTCTTTCATTTTTACGAGTTCTCGATTCACAGGAAAGTGTCTGAGACAGTATAACCACAGATGAAATATCTTGGCACAAAAGATTTGAATTTAATAAAATATTATACATTAACGGATGAAAGCAATCATTCTTGGTGAAAAATTGTTAAGTTTTAAACTGTGAATGAAAATATGTATAAAACTTACTTTATGAAAGAAAATATGTATAAAAAAATGTTCACTTGGGTCTCATTTGAATCTCAAGCATGAAGCATTTACTTTTACAATCCTAAGTTCGTTTTGTTGAGAGATAATTCTACATGATACAGTGAGTAAGAAACTAATGATATTTTTCTTATTGAAAAAATTGTAAAAATTCTAACTTCTCAAAATTCGCTAAAAAAATATTTTTCATGATCAGAGTTACAATGATCTTGAAGATTATAGTTTTCCCTTTACAATGAGTCCTTAAAAACTGCTGTACAATTTTTTCTAGATTTTATTAAATTTCATCAGAGCTAAACGACGAAATGTTAGAATTTCTTGAATAGTTATCATTCAATCCTAATGATTTAAGTTCAATAAAACGACGAGAAAATATCGTACAGCTAGTTTTAAGGAGTCATTATAAAAAAAATATTTCAATCTTCAAAATCATGATTGATCTAGTCATGGAGAAAATTTTTCACTGATGAAAAATTTCTCTTCGATGAAAAAGATTTTTGAATATCTTTGAAAGAAATGACCTCAGGATTATTAAAGTATTTTTATTATTATTATTATTATTATTATTATTAGTGTATGAATATTTTCGTTCTTATTTAAGAATTTTAATGAATTTTGTGTATTTGATTTAGACCAGAGTTTTTTACTTTTTATTCTCAGTATTTTCTGCAAAACGTGCGATTACAGCGCCCTAACGGTGAAATATGGAATACTCTTCCTACGATTCTCGAACATATCGATATTTCTCACGATCGATTTTAAAGCGGGAACATGGCGGAAGGAAGCACACCTCGTCTGTAAAGAAGAAAGTGTTATTCAGAAGAATTATCCAGAAAGACCTATTATTCGGAAGTTCTCAGGTAAAAATTTACATCAATAGTTGGATTTGTTTTTTGTGTTTTGCATTTTTAAGATAAAATATGTATTTTTTGCATGAACTCAAGGTAAGATTTAACCAAATAATTATTACACATAATTTTCAACAATTAAGGAAATAATAGCACATAAACGTTTAAACAGAATATACTATGCTAAAAGTTATATATCATTTTATACCAAAATTTAATTTCACTTCTATTCAATACAAATATTGTAACTTTATAATTGACTAACTCACTGTTACATGTTGTATGTATGTACATATTTTACTATATGCCTTTATACACTCACTTCTATTATAACATTTTCTACTTATTTTTAACTTCATAGTGCGTAATTCTTATATGAAATTCTTATATGAAATTCAACAATAATTTATTAAGAATGTACGTAATAGTTTAATAGTTAAAATGATAATTTTAATACGTAATATAATCGAAGTTTTCATTTTTCAAACATAATAAGGCGTAGAAGGCCTTGGAGCTCGAAATTCGGGGTTCAAAACATAAACATAACGCTTACGTGTATGTGTAAGGCTCTTATGTGTGCTTATTTACTTGCGTGACTCCTTTTCGACTTTTCGTTCCCACTTTGTCGAGACAAGTCGAGACAAGACATTCAGTTATCAGATTTCGAGACAGTAAGACGTATTACATCGCATTAGGTTTGACGGCGTCGTTTCTTCGATACTCTTTTACTTACATTTATAGTATCATTTAATTAATACCCGTGTGTTTCGTTGAGCATCAAGATAACGAAATCGAGTAAGATTTTAGAGATTTTCTTGCTGATTTTTCTTCAATCACTCTTACAATCACATATACCTTGTCTCGTACACTAGCGTCGTTTTGACATACTCTTTTACTTCCATTCTTTAATACTTATTATTCTTCATAATTATTTTCTAGAAAAATAGCAGTATTTTCTGAATGAACGTTTCTTCTGTCCTTCCCCTACTAATCAGATTTATTTCAATTTTTCAGAAAATTTTTGTGACCGCGCGCAATGCGGTTGGTAGAGTCAGTGTTTGTTGCGCAATATTTTAATATTTCTCTGAGCAGAATGGCTCCTATTAAATCAAATTAATTCATTTAAGCTATAATTCGCGAAATTAGAGTCAGTGAGTCCGCCGATTTAAGACTTAAACGCGCGCGTTGATAGTATTTTATTTTTCTTTTTTTATATTTTCTCTTATTCAACATTCGGTATATTAGAGTCAGTGCTCAAGAGGATAAGGCCTCTCCTGGAGATCAAGATCGTAAGTAGTTTTATATATTGTAATTCAGTTTACTCAATTTTTCAAATTTCACAAAGTATAATGTTTGATATTTGTTACAGATGCATCACAGCATCAATTCTTTTGCATTTTTTGCGGAAAATCCAGCGGTGGCTCTAAAACTAAGAATGTAAGAATCTTTTATTATCTCGAACTTAAAATTCTGCTTATAAATATTGTACAAATTCTAATGTTTTATATTTCATTACAGATCCTCCACAGTCTCCAATACTCCTTTACCTATTCAAGGAGGATCTTCACAACGACTTTCCTTGGTCCAGCATCGATTGTAACGTTCTTCACATCTATCTCGTGAGTCGCATGCATTTATGTTCCTCCGGTCACTCAATCATGTCGTAGGACGAAAGGTCTGAATNATATGTACATTTATAGTAATATTAAAAACTTATAAAATCAGAATATCTTCAGTATAAATCTTCAGTATAAAATATCCATGTAAACAAATAAATTATAAATATTTATAAATAATTATTATTAAAACGATTTCGTTTGAGCACTTCATAGAAGAGAAGACGGATATCCTCCGACTTCGTTGCTATGAAAGATGCAGTTATTACTTACTAATACTGATGATATGTTTTGTTATAATAAATAATACTTAATAATTACTAATTTCATCTTCTCAATAATAGTATTGATTGATTGAATTAATTAAGTTAATAATTAATTTAATAATTATGAACTTCAGTAGAAATTGAAATATAATAGATTAGAAATAATATTTCTTTCCGTAGAAATATGTATGAAGTTTTATGTGCAAGAAGATACTTCGCGACAGGCAGATTTTTGAATCAAAGCAACAAGTTTGAACACTGCAAATACTTTCGTATTTTCGAAAATGTGCTTTGATAAAGAAGTCGCCTGAGGTTGTTTCTATTAATACTTAATTTAATACTTTAGAGTCAGTTGTTTAATTGTGATTGTTTGAGTCAATAATTATTAAATTTCAGAATATCTTTTTTAATGAATATAATTCTTGTTCATTGTCTTTATTCTCTTGCAATTTCATTAAATTCTGAAAGAGTAGAGTCATTAGAGTTTGAAATAAAATGATAAAATAGTCCGTTAGATACAACTATATAAATTAATCATTTTTTTAGTTCAGGATTTCCAGGTTTAACCCCTTCCGTGTTCATTGTCAGGATCTCACTCACGTGCTCAGGTGCTACTTGGGTGAGTGAAAGACATTGGGCACGATGACTATAGATTGTAATTTTATGAAAAATTTCTCAGCGACTGACAATGTATTAGCGTATCGTGCACGACGTATTTTCCGCATATGTGTGTGTGGTTAGGATGTGGAATTGCGTCGTTTTTATTGTATTTCATTCATTATAAGTTGTAATATTCGAAATATTTATGCACATGATTTGAAATTCGCATTTATTATACAATGATACTTATTAAATATTTTGTAATTACATTATTTATCAATTATCCGGTCAATTGTAGTAATGATTCCAAGTCAACTTGCACATAAGTTGTAATTTCTATAGAAATTATATGTATTTTTTTCGGTTATTAATATTAGCTGTAAATATAAACGTGTTTTATTCACGTTTTACGCAATGATCGCTAGCCATTGTCAGTCGATTTCAGGAAAATGGTACGTAAATTAGAGTGTGAAAGTTGTATGTTAAACTCGGGTGTCGGAGGCGTCTCGGGATGTCCTCTCTAGTTTAGGTCTGCGCCCGAGCGGTATGTGTGAGAACCGTGGAATGAGTGTGTTGGTGTGCCTGTTTTGCCATTTTTTAAATATAGGGCGACTGTTAGGATAGGTAGCATACTCTCTGGTGTGAATGTGTTTAATTATAAGTAGGTAGGGCCGGGCAGGTTGGCACAGTCTCTGGTCGCGTGTCCTTTTTTCGCGTGTCCAACCTGTTTCAGGAAATCTAATTTGAAAAATCGACAGCGAAATTGGTAGAAATGGAGCATGCCACTTGTTTCTGGTTTTACTCTTCGATTTTTCGAATTTAGTACCGCGGTCGTGGTCGCGGATAGGTCGCGACTAGGTCCCGAAACGAACGTTTATGTAGGTATTGCTCGAGCATGCACATGCGAGCGGACAACGATCACTGTGATCGATAGTCGTCCATGTGTATTGAGGTCAGCTATCGCTGTTTATTTTTTCATTTCACCTTTATAAATTGTTTTTTGGTTTGTGATTAGAAAGACTCGAGCTAGATGTAAGTTTCAGCGGGCATTGCGCTCGAAGAAAGAAAAGGCTAAAAGCCGAAGAGGCCCGGCAAACTGCCACGAAGAGGGTCACAACAAATGGCTTCTCATCCTCTGGATCATTTAAATGATTCCAAAGCATGGGAAATCATTCTCGTTACTACTTTGTCACTATGCTCTTTTAGTATTTGTAGTTGTACCTTTTCTCTCTTCTCCATCATCGTTCATCATTATTGTGGGCAAATCGCGGTTTTTCTTGTTAGTGTTGCGAAAGATTGATTACGGGTTGAATTAGAGTTGCGAAGAAATTATAATCGTGTTTGCTTTAGAGTTGCGAATTATAATACCGCGATTATTTTTGCAGTTTTGATTTTTAATTTTCATAGTTGGCTTAGTGTTATGTAAATTTATTTTGCGTTTTGTTATTTTAAATCATATTATAGATTCATTGCTTTTAATTAATTTTAGAATGTTAGAATATTTAAAGTAGTTCCTAGCCAATGATTTAACGCGCAAGCAACCAAGGTATCTCGTTTGCTTTTCAATCGTGTCCGTCACTTCTGTCATCGGTGTGATTAAATTCCAACAAATCATAAGTTTCTAAACGTCGTGTTACACCATACATGTTAATTACTGTTGTCGGAAGATGCACCCGGTCGTTGTTTCGCCGATTTTAAAATCAATCAGTGTCGTCTTCGGTTGCACCGGTGTTTTTACGTTATTCGATATTAATCAACGATTTATTTCCAACTTTACTACTCGTTTGGCCGCAAAGCGATAGGATTTCGCGTCGCGTCTTTGTTTTAATACGTTTTTCGATACTGTTCAAAGCATAAATCGAATAACATGTTATACCGTAATTGATGTATGTATTGTAATCGATATGTTATCCAAACATATGTATGCAGTCGACGCCGAAGCACGGATGAAGTTTTCGCCCAGTTTCCTTGGTCCTTTTCGCCGACTACATCGATCATTTTCTGAAATGGTGAGTTTAAATTTTGCATAACACGTGTATTGGTTCGACTAACGAAATGTCATTTATTCGAAGTTTAAACTTGTCAATTGTCAATCATATGGAAGAAAAATAAATTTGTTACAATCCGTATGAATGTTCATTGTTAAGGATTTATAATGAAAATATAAAATTCCGAAATTACATATATATTTCAAAGTTTATCTTTAAAACTGTTCCAACAGTTGCTGGAAATAGACATTTAAAATTTATCAACGAAAAAATACATATTTTGAAGGAGCTGTATACAGGATGGAAATCATACAAAAATGATATTTCAAGTGCAGCAATCCATAAAATAATTTCATTGTCGAATTAAATTAGTTTTTATGTACGTTCGTTGGGATATTTTAAGTATTGAATTAAATCTCGTAGATCGGAAGGAGGAGAATATGGCGGGAAAAAGCATGCACTACGAATTTGATTATCGTATAGGTTAGAGCGTGTTATTTATGATCGGTAATCTAATTATCCGTCGATAATATTAAAAAAAAAATAGTGTTTTGTAAAATTAAACAATTTACGATTTCAAATTCAAAACAACTAGGATCGTATGCTACTCCAATTAAAAATAGATCATAGCGATTGACTACTTTTTATCATTGATTGTCATTGTTGTTATTATTATTGCGATTAAAGGATTGCAAACGTCATAAGGAAAGAAATGTGAAAATTTGGTCTAACAAGAATCAAGACATGATTCACAGATTTATGATTTACTTAAACTATACATCTAACGCATCTCGCACATGGTTGTACAATAAAATTTTCGTCAAAGCGATACATCGTTCTGCGAGAGATCGTTTCATTCCAGTTGTGGGACACGAGAATCGAGTTGTCCAAGCGTACTCTGTTTATTCGTAGGCTCGATTCCACGGTCGAAAAATATATTTTGCACCAGAAATTGAACACTGTGATCAACCTATATTTACATACTACATGCATACACACATACTTACATGCACACGTACATAATACATACGTATGTACATACGTCGACGTACTGCCGACACACGCATGCACGTGACTCAAGCGAGTAGCAAACGTTGCTTTCGTCGCGTCGAAATAATCCGATATTTCCGAGTGAAGGAACATTAACTCGTTCGATCGTCCTCGAATCGATTAAAAAAGGAAAGTGAATGGTAACTGCGGCAACTTGCGACCGGTTCGCGTCGCAAGCGGATCGTTTTCAAGAGCTAGAAGGAGACAGAGCTTCGTCCTGGTAAACCCACGACGCGTTCGCGTAGAATTCGCGAAGGGATACTACGCGAAACGAGCGAGACTTGGGCGCAAGGAAGCGATCCGCGCAGCGACACGATATCGATTTGCATCGGTGAAATGCGCTCGTTTGCACGGTCGTTTTTCTCGCACACAGAGGGAGGAGGGAGGAGGAGCAGCTGAGAAAACTCCATGGCGAACACCTTTTGAGAAGGGTGCGCCTTCGAAACCAGTTCTCCTTCGAGGGAAGGCTCCTCCCAGAACATTTTACGGACGAGGTTGCGCCTTCATTGGCCAGGGAACGAGGCGTACGATCGCGCGAACGTTGGATCGCCTCGTTCCTCCGAAACCGAACGTCCGCGGATAGAAAAAATGTACAAGAAACGTTACGCGACACGAAGGAACAGACCGATTGCGTCGCGTGACGCAACGCCACGTCGATTGTGCGTGGGAGACCGAGTCAGGCAAACGCGTGAACACGCGAGAACACGTCGTCGATTTGACCAGGGTGAGCCGCGTCGTTCCGATCGTTCCCGTAATCGGTTGGTCACGTCGAGTGCTGAGGAGGCGGAAGCGTAATTTCGTATCCGGTCGGCATCCCCTGTTGATGGTGCTGATAATGATGAGCGCTGGACATCATTTGATGATGCGTCTGCTGGTAATACTGATGATGCATGCTCGAATGGCTCGAGTAGTAGACCGAGGTCTGCTCCGTGTCCTTGCCTGGAACAAGAGTAACGATCGATAACGATCGATCGAGAGGGAAGAGCAAGGTGTAAAGGAAACTTACCGGTTTCGCAAACGCCGCGTCCGTAGCACAGCGTTTTCACGTCGTTCATGGGACTGAGGCCGCCGCTGTGAGGATGCGTAGTGTGCACGGAGGACGGAACCACGGGTGTCGCGTATCTGGGATGACGGGGAGCCATAGGACTCATGCCCATCGGGCTGCACGGGTTCACAGCGATCGGCGACATGCTCATCGTCGAGAGCGGCGACATCGCCAGATTCGTGCCGTTCGAATCGATACTCTGCAACGATTGAATGCTTTCCCCGTTGCTCACCGTGCTGCCGATCACGTTGCCGGCGTTATTCTGGCAGTTTAACGGCAACATGTCCCTGAAACGAGGAAAACGAAGGAGTTGTTGAGGCAACTCGATCGAATGAACTTCGCAACGCTCGACAGGATGCCGCTCGAACGAAAACGAAACGCGAGAGACACGTTGTACGTTACGGAGTCGATACAAATGCGAAAAAGAGTCAGTTCAAAGAAATCTCCCCGTCGCCCCGCAATAAATCGTCCGCGGGTGTCCTGTGAAATGTCGATGGGGATGAAAAATCGGAGAAAAGGTCGGAACTGAGAAACACATGCGAGCTTCTCGCATTGTCTTACGAGTCAGAAAAAATATCCACGACCCTTGGCCTAGGAAGGTCCGAACGATTAGAGGTTCGTAGGCGCGCACACACGCGTCCCTCTCTCGTTCCGAGAATTTCTTCGTCTTTCGGCGAGGAAGGTTCCGGGCGGAGGAAAGAAGAAAAGGAGAGAAAAGGCGGTCTGTTCGCTGCGCATTGTTCCGCGGTCGGCGGAATGAAACGCTCTCCGACCATTTGCACGCGCGAACGTTCCTCCCTTTGACCTCTGGCCGCGCTACCCCGCCGTAGCGATCTTTGCACAGCTAGTCGCACAGCGAGCCGTATATGCGTGTATATGCGTACACGTACGTGTTTTCGCCGCGTCGGCGTTGGTACTTAACGTTAACGTTGGCGACACGCACGTGCACGCACGGTGGTCCATGTGCAACCAGCTCCGCCCCTGACCACTTGGTTCCTGCCACTTCGTTCGCTTCGTTCACCTCCTCCCCGACGTCGACCTTCTCTCACCGCCCTGCTACGAACCGCGCATTTTTATGGTCGCGCTCCAAGGTCTGAACCACCGAACGCGTTTCTCCCTTTCTTTTTTTTTTTTTTTCCTCATTATCGAGCCGATTTCTTTCGGAGCCCACCTACAACTCGCCAATGACCGAGGCGATACGTACGTTCACGGGGGAATCTTGGCCGAGATCCGAACGATACGAACCACGATAAACGGAATAATGACAGGATGGAAACGGAGAAAAGTAAGCGTCGGAGAGTAAAACGCGCTCGAGATAAATGGGAGTGAGCGTCGGGAGGGCCGGTCGTGGCCTTTATGTATATAAACTATTGGTAGTGCGAACAGCTCAATGGTGAAACGAGAGACGTAACCGAAGCTGCGTCATAAAACGGTAATAGGGCGTCGCGTTTCCTTTTCGAGTGGGACCGAGTTAGGGGCCGAACGAGGAGAACGCTCGGACGGTGGATTTTCGCGATCGAGAACGATTTTTCCCGGTCGACGACGAGTCTCGCGAGGAGGCTCGTGAACGAAGAACCAACGGCGATGGACGAAACGTGAAAAATCTTCGGGGAACTCTTTTTTTTTTCCATCGAAGCGAGCGATGTTGCGTCAGCGTACGGTCCAAAGCCGGAGCGTGACCACCGAGCTACGTCGTAGCCATAACAATGTTCTTCTCTCTCTCTCTCTCTCTCTCTTTCTCTCTCTCTCTCTCTCTCTCTCTCTCTCCTATTACCCTTATCCATTATATACGCGCGCGATCTACACAGCGGCGAAATTCGAGCAAAATTTTCTGGGATGAATTTCACGGAAACGAGGAAACGAAACATCGAGCAGAGCAGAGGTTAACAGACGATCGACGCGATCGGTTCACAAGGTCGGCAACCTTCTCGTTAAAGAGGGCGCAACGATTAGCTTGTGAAAAAGAAGGCCTAATTTTAATCTCGTTGAAGCTGCAAGCTCAAAATTATTAGCATTTAATTTCTATTTGATTTAAACAGATTTATCGATACAAAATTCTACTTGCAAACTCAAGTATGCGTGTACGTACAGTAAAGAATTCTTTATCCAAACCATATTTGTTTAAAATGTATCGCTGGAATAAAATATCTGCTAGTGACTGAAAAGATCATCACTTGGTAGCAAATTACTGCGATTTATTGCAGTAATGTAACATTCAGGTATTAAAATATTCTAAAAATAAAAGTTCAAGTTCTAAAAAAAGAAAGATTAACACTAGAACTATCAGCGATTAAAACGTAGTTTCAGAGATGTTAGTGGGTAAAAGAAAATAAAAAACTTCATAGTATAATGAAGTATACAAGCTTTTCTTTATACATTTTACGAAAAATCATTTAAATCTCTAAAAATACACTGTTTCATGTCTATAAAGTATCCAATAAAAATTACAAATTGATCATTTTGATCATTTTGATAGTTCTGATGTGAAAGACGAAACGAATATATCAATATTTGACATTATAGATCTTCAATTAACTTATCAATTTTTAAATGAAAATCGTTGAGTAATGATCGATGTTTGGATTTCAAATGTACCTATTCTATACTTAAAGGAATAATGAATTTCTCCGAAGATCTGTTGAAGATCTATTAAGTGCCAAGTATCACGTTAATCTCATCTTTTAACGTATACCTGACTTTGTAAGTAAGGAAATTGTCGAACTTTGATTGCTTCAAGAGTACATTTTCTTAAATGATACTTTTGAATTCCAAGTGTTCCACGTTACTAATCTGACGCTTGTAAATCAAGCACAATAACGCGAGTATTTGTGAAAATGCGTTGCGGACACACGGCTACGGCAAAGAACCGAAGACAGAGCAAGACGTGGGTAGTATAAACGTCGTAATTTCGTTTGCAAACGTGAATAGAAAAGTGAATGGAAAAAAAAAAAATGGTAGGTCAACGTTGTCGACGAGTTGAAATGTTTCCTGCAAAGATGCACGCACCCCGATGATTACCCCGACTCATTCCGGGAATGATTTACCGTCTTGGAAGCGGCCAACCTCTCGAAAAGGAGGGAAAAACGCACGACCCTGTACACATGTCGAAACACTTATCGCTCGGTGGAAAAGCCGGTGACCCCCCGTTGACACACGTGCCATCCATGCAAGAAAGTTGCGAGAGCAGGGCACGCTTGCGTCTCAGAGCAACTTCTCTGGCAAGGAGAATTTCCCCGCGAGAGGCGAAAGAGGAAGGAACGCCTGAGAGAGAAAGGAAGACTGACTTACGGTCTCGTCTGCGGCGTGCGATCCCTTTGCCGTCGATTCTTGAACCAATTGGCCACCTGCGTCAAGGTCAGGCCGGTCTCCTTCGCCAGGTTCTTCTTCTCCTCGGAGAGCGGGTACTTGGTCCTCATGTAGCATTGCTTCAACGCGTTCCTCGATCGTTCCTTGAAGCAGTACACCACCTCCTCGCCGTCCCAAATGGTCTTTGGCAGCGGGTACTTCTTCCGTAGCCGGTATTTGTCCACCGCGCCAAGCGGCCTGCCGCGGATCTTCTCCGCCTCGCTGTAATGCGACTTGAACCACATCTGCTGCAGCTCCGGGTGCCGATCAGGTGAGAAAGGATGGCTCTCCAGGATGGAGTAGAGCTCGTGGTAAGCGCCTCGATGAAAGGCCACCGTGGCTCTCGCTATCAACACGTTCTCGTCACGGCGGAGCAACTCGCCGGGCGGCAAAGACCATAGGAGCCTGTTATCGAAACAACGTCGTGCCCTTCTTTTAGATTCGCGGTATCCGTCGTACCGTGCGACCAATTCGAAAGATCCAAATGTGGACGAAATGGAAATATCACCGTTTCGAAAGTATATCAAGCGTTTAAGTGCGTTGATCTTTTTGACTAATGATTGTTTAATGATGTTGTATTTGTTGTTATATTTATATTAATATATTAAGAGATTCTTGATATAAATGAATCGCACGAATCACGTAAACCGGCAAGTAATTTCGACTCGGTGTTGTGCACATCGTCGAGGAAAATCACGCAAGAGGAAGTACACAGATTTTCGTTCCAATTTCAATTTCATATGTTTCGAAATTTAAATTTCCAACTTCAATTCATAGAAACGCTAGTATGAGATAAAATATTAGCGAAGAATGTGTGAATACGTCTTTCAATGAATTTGAATCCACCTAGATCGTTCAAATTGGCCAGTGGATTGATCAATCGTCGTCGACCACGAGTTCTTTGATCCGCGAATAACGTTAACAGAAAGTTATGGAAAGAAGTCACAGAAACGCACACGGTTCTGGTTTGGAGCTTTCAAAGATGAAGCCGGCAGAAAGCGGTTCGACCAATGATGATTATTTGAGATTCCCAGAAGAATTCTCAGAAAACAAAATAAAAAAAAGAACTTTTGTTTTCTTCTAAAAGGAAGATCGCAGAAAGCGGATCCAGATGATCCCGAACTGAAACTCGTAAAGGGCGAATTTTTTCGTGATACAGAAGAGGTCGATATAGAACGACGATTGTTTGCAATCCTCCGAGAAATCGAGCATCGGGTCGACGGAAAAAAAAGAAGAAAATAAAATAAAGGAGAGGTAAAGAGCGAAGAAGGAACAGAAAACTTCCCGAATTGGAACTTATACATAAGAATAGGTCGTGAATTCTTGCAACAAATAGATAGAGACCCGGCTGACGATAGTTGCGTGGCATCTCTCAAAGTATCCAAGCATCGAGTCGACAAAGGAGAAATTAGAAGAAGGCAGAATGAAAGAGGAGGGAAGAAAAGAGAAAGAAAAAATGGCACGGAACAAGGAACGATGATTACCTCGTAAGCTTCTCGATATCCTGTCTCTGCGATAACGCCTTGCACATACAAGATATCTGATCCGGCGTATAGTTACTGGCTGTAATTCCCAGAGAAAGCCCGCCGATGTTTCCGATATTGGCGGGCGTATTCGCGGAACTGCAAGTGGTCAGCTCCTGCGGATACTGAAGGCCGCCGTTCGACGCCGCCGTCAGATTTTGGGAATGCGAGTGATGCGTCAACGAGAGCCCGGACATCGACGAGTCGTCAAATTGCCCGGTGGACGCGTTCCGGTGCATGCCACCGATCTGACTGTTGCATTCGCTGTTCGGCGACGATAGTTGGTCCGAGCTATCGGGCATTCTCGGTGTCGATTCTCCGTTTCTCGCCGATCATTCGAGGCTCATCTCTCCGACGTTCTCTTCGCGTCGCACGCAGCTTTCGCGACGTCCGAGCGTTCCAGCCGCGACCGCACGATCGTCTCGCGACTCGCGTTATCGATCGTCGAATAAACACACGCCCGTACGTGTACCTACGATCCGACGTAGCTTATCGCGGGAACAAGCACTCGCTGCACGAACGATCGACGTTTATTCGATGAGCCGCGCTTCATTCACGTCCCCGCCATCCGTGTCTTCATTCATAAATCCTTGCCGCCGGGTGCGCGTCACTCGCGTCTCTGATGCAGCACAGTTCCATCGAAGCCAGAAGCCGGAAGCATCCTTCAACCTTCGCTACCTTCGTACCTTCTATGCATCTTGTTCTTAACGAAACCAGCCACTGCACACCGCACCAATATCCGCCGATAATTTACTTCCACGATTGGAAACTTCGCACTTAATGATAAATTAGACGGTTGAGACTGGTCGGTCGATCAATTATGAGAGAAACTATCGGGATAAATCTGACCGCGTGAAGACGCGTTAACGCGGTTCTACTGCAACTGGCATCAACTCAAATGACTATCGTGGTGGTGCCAATGGTACTGCCGATCGCTCCGCACCGATGCCGATGCCGAT
The DNA here is from genome assembly GCF_011392965.1 of Frieseomelitta varia. Lineage (NCBI taxonomy): Eukaryota > Metazoa > Arthropoda > Insecta > Hymenoptera > Apidae > Frieseomelitta > Frieseomelitta varia. The sequence continues at coordinate 96,305 of NW_025110280.1, read as the reverse complement.
GCAGTTGGTGGAGGAGGTTGTCACGACGGGTGTTCTCTCTCTTGCTTTCACTCTTGGTCTCTGCCTCTCGGTCTCGTTTTCTCTCCCTCCCTCTCTCTCTCTCTCTCTCTCTATCATTCTCTCTTCATCTTCCAGTCGACCTTCTTTTTCGTTTTTCGTGGCGCATTCGCACGACGAGGAGTGGAGCGCAGCACGACGCGGTCCGAAGCGGTCGGTCCTCGCGATTGGTCGCCGAGGAGCGTGCAAACTCGTCCTATTGGAGGTCGCCGGGGGCGGCGCAAACTTCTACCCCCCGGCCGGAAGCCACCCCATTCGGTGTCCACGGAAACCGGCTTCTTCTCTACGCTGTCACCTCACCTGTGAACGTCTCCGACCGACGCGAATCGTTTCCCTTCCCTCCAAATCGTTTCTGAACTTCTGAAATTCTCCGGCCGTGTATATTTCGTGTAACTTTCTGTTTCCGTTCGAACTTTCGAACCCCCTTCCCCCCGAAAATTGCGCGACAGCAGATTGTACGTACGTGCGAGCGAAACAAGGACTCGTGGAGGCGAGTTGGCGGGTTGCTGGAGAACCGCGCGAGGCGAACGACAAACACCGGAAACGGAACGCGACAACGTTACCGTACACCGTGTTGTGATTCTACGCGGTGCTATCACGCCTCGCGTTCAATTAATTTCAACAACACCGGCAACCGATTCTCTCACTTGGTCTGTACTCTTCTTTCGTGCTCGTCACTTCGACTCCGACCGCGCTTCTTTCTCCGTCACCGTCTTGAGGACGCGCGTGTATCGAACAAACGGAAACTTATCGGCAAACGGTGCGCGCCGTTTGTCGTTCTTCGTCTTCCTCTCGCCTCCCGCGCGAATTCATTTTCGCTTACAATTAGTAAGTCCCCACGTTTTCGCATGATTCGAGTTGGATTGCAGGCGACGAGACGCGTCTATTGAATGTACGTATCGCGTTGACATTTATTATTACACAGAGCGAGTTAACGTTACTAACGTTAGCTAAGAGCGACGAAAATACGAAAAATACTGAATTTAAAGAGAAACAAACGAATACAGGAAAACAGCAAACCCTCGAACTGCCAATTAACACTGGAGCTTAACCAAATTGGTCAAAATGGCCGATTTGCAATTTTTATTAGAAATTTTATGGATGTAAAATAGGATGTATTTTTAGAGGTTTAAACGATTTATATATACTATATATTCTATTGCATTGTTTTTCTATCTCTTTTGACTTTAGTGTCTTTCTAATGGAAATTCTATGCATTAGTCGCTGGTAGTTCTAACGGTAGTTCTAATAGATAAAAATTTGCCGACTCGTAGGTAACTCTTGATTCACAGCAGAATTGTAGATGTTCATCTTCCAGCGAAAGTTATACTATATTGGGGCGGGAAAATTGGAAATTTAGGGGAAGATAAATTTCCATTCTCAAATTCAAGAGTAAATTCAAGATTTTTTGTTTATTTGCAATTAATATAGAAAATGGTAACTCGCGTAGACACGGCTTGACAGTTCAAGAGTTAATACGGTAGTTAATACGCTACTTCAACAAATACAATAACCTAATTCCAAAGGTAGGCCCGGAACCTGGGACCTGTCTAAAAGGTCCAACGAATTGCCTGGAGAGTTTGTAAATGTACAGATCCTGCGGATAGGATCAGTAAACATGACGTCGAAGGCCTGAACAGGTGTGCGTCTCTGAAATGGAGCTTTCCATCAGAGTGCAATTACTGCTAATTGAAAGCATCAGATATATTTATACGATACATAGGTGGACAGGACCTTGTTTCGTCCGTCGGCAGGAAACGGATGAAAATAGCATCGAGCCTGACGGGCCACCGTCGGCGTTACATAGATCAATGAAAGCCGATGTTCTGGCAGAGACACAAACGAGCGCGTCTTTCGACAGTCGAGAAAATCTCGATCTCGTCCGCCACGCCTCGGCAATCCTTTGAATCTGCTCCGCCTTTCCCGACTAATTATCCCAGTGGCTGATTCTCTAAGCTGACTTCACCGAGTGACAAATCGCGTCCGCGCGACTTTGACGATTTCCCGTGACCAAACTCACCCTGTCACATTGCCATCGACTGTTCTCCTCCCTGCACGCTGATGGAACATGAACGTGCACATACGTGTATAATATATATTTATAGAATTTGCACGCGGTGAACGCGTGATCGCAGCGAGAGGATAATTTTCGAGCGGGATACGCTCGAGACACGCGGACGTATCGACCAGACATTTTCGGTTCGCCTGCAGGGAAAGTTACTTGAATTTGGAAAGCGCGCGCGTCAGACGGAACGATGACACTCCAGGTAGAAGCAAGAACCGATGATAGATAGGGGCGGTGCCGCGCTTTGCGATGGCGTCTCCTTCGATTTGGTGTCGGATGACCTCCGAGCCGCCATTTTCCCGCCCTCTCCCCCCCCCCTCTCTCTCACTCGCGCTCTCTCTCTCTCTCTCTCTCTCTCTCTCCCCCTCTTCCTCTTCCTCTTCCTCATCCTCCTTCTCCCTCTCTCGCCTTCATCCCCCGAGAACCCTCTTTGTATTGTCCCCGGCGCAGCTCCCCCGTAGGACAGGGGTGCGCTTTCTTATCAAAACGATTCCCCGAACGAGTCGAGTACAGCCGAGTCGATCGCTCCTCTCGCTCCGCTTCTTCTTTCTACTTTCACCTCTCCTCGTACGTTCACCACCCCTTTCGTAGGACTGTCGCAAAAATTTATTATTAGCAAGATATATCAAAGTTTTGTTTCGTTGTTTGCCTGTAGTCGTTCGACGAATAATTTTGATTTTGGAAGGAACACGATGAGTGAAGAGAGAGAGAGAGAGAGAGAGCTTTGAACTCGGTCGAGCAAAGAGCAAGTTCGTACCTGGATAAACGGAGGTATTTCCTAGCTCGGCGAGTAGGAGGTGAGTGGAAATGGGGGTGGATGGGAGGGGGCGAAGGCTCGCTACGATGGGACCAGAAGGGAGGGTGAACAACGTGAAGGGGGCGAAGCAAAGCGGAACGCAGCGGAACGGAGCGGAGCACCGTCACTGGTAGTAGCACAGCGCCGAGCAGCGTCGTATTTCGTTGTACCGCGTTTAATTGCATTCCAAAATGGCTCTGTGCAAAATCGACTCGACGATCCTCCGTTTGTCCTCGTTCAGACCCTCGAAGCTCATCGGAGCAGCAGCGGAGCGGACTGCGAGCGGGCATCTTCACTGCCGGGCGTAAATCCAGATAAATTAAACCGGACTCTCTCTCGCGTCTCTCTCGCTGATTCGAACTTTCTCGGCGCCTCGCGAGCGACGCGGCTCGACGCGACCGACCCGTTCGTTCAGCCACTGTCCACGACGATGTCAAGTATTCTACGGTTTCACCTAAACCGGCCTGTGGAACAAAGCGCACAGAGCGAGGAGAGGAGAGATGAGAATAGAGGGCTTTGCGACGACGCGCTCGTAAGTGGCGCGAGCACCGCTCTGATGGAAGAAGAGACGCGTCCCCCGTACAGACGCTATTAAATCGCGTACGGTTTAGAACTCCGTTTACGTGAATCTGCATAAGGGGGATAAATCGTTTGTATATACATACATACATACATACATACATACATACATACGTGTATGATTGGAGCAGGATTTCTCCTCTCGATTAATGATTTTTCGTTCGCGCGATTCGGCAGTTCGGGTTCAAACCGAAGTGGATTCAACCGGCAAGAGTTCATTTAATCGGGTATTGACTAAAATTCGAATCGAATAAATGGAATTCGTATAAACGTACTTGTGATTTTGGATGTATATTGAAATACACGTGTGCGTGTGGCTTGTGAGAGGCACACGTGTATTAAGAAATCGAAGATTTTTGGTTTTAATACGCATGTATATATTATACACGTATTATTTTTATTACAAATTACCGACACGTATTACACACATATTGTGTGTATTACACATCTTTTAATAATCGTAAGCTTACACATGCTTTTCTGGTATCGTTTCTATCATGTAACGTACAATTAGTTTAGGAAACCTTCAAATATTACAAGTGAATGATTTTAGGTGTCAGAAATGATTTGATTAAACATGCTTCCTGTAAAACTTATCTATTCTAATAAATAGCTACAGTCAATTGATAAGTACGACTACGAATTTCGCATTTATAAGAAATTGCAACATGCGCACAATGTCCAAAAATATATAAAATATCCAAAATATAGTGCTTATTGCAACAGTTAGCGTGTAAAATAATTTCCTGTTATTTAACTATATCTTCAAAAATATAAATTTACATAAAAATCTTCACCTGCTATAGGTAGACAAAATTGTGGCTTTAGGAAGTCGGTTAGTCTTTTCTTCTAACTGAAAATCATTCATTTCATATTTTTGTAATCGTTTGTTGATAAAGTACAAAATATTGAAGCGTGTAACTTTCAAATTACACGAGAGATGTTATAGAGGATACGCTTGTTAACTCCACATATACGTCGTTTAGTTGAAAGATTTCCTGAATGTTATAGATGAACGATTTTTAGTATTACAGAGATTTTTCTGATTTAACGAGACATGCTCCTGATTTTTAAATGTCGCAATATAAAAAAATAAAATTATTGTTATAGACACTTATAAAGATTATCGTGCATAAGTATTTAGATAGTTCTAAGTTATTGCAAATACATGAAATACAGCTCTAATCTTTTTAATTTAATTGTAACATATACAGTTAACAAATCATCTGATATCACATAAGTAAAAAAAAAAGCAATAATTGAAGATGGCCGATAATTAATTTTGCAAGGGCGCGTTAATTAGCAATCTAAAATACATTCGTTCAATGTTGAGATATTAGAAGAATTGTCAGTTATTTATTGGAAATGAACATGAAACTTTAGTGATGCAGGTATATTCCCTGTTTCAGATTAAATATAACAGAGTATGAGTTACGATAAAATGCAGAAAATTAACAATAACATACCCACCCTTCAATAGCATTGCATTAGATATGCAATTATTTATGCACGATAATGTTATATGCATATTTAAATATACGTGATGTGTATGTAGCAGAAATATTCATGTATTAAAAATTACACGGATTGATTTACTACACGTGTACACGTATACAGAGTGTCCGGTTTCAATCTATAAATGGAATTATTCCATTTATAGATTCCATTCTAAATGTTTCAGGCGAATCTTCTTACGCTTCGTGGGGAAAGTAATTTGATGAAATCAGGTGGTGGCATTTCGGAGATTTCAGGATCAACTTAATGTTTTCAAATAGTATCCTATATCCAATTGATGCATCTCCTTCTGTAAGAAAAAAAAAAAGTATTAATCTACTTGCTAAGCTATTACATATAATTTGGGAGATATTTTAACTTCAACTTCTAAAATTTATACATAAAGGACGAGGAAACGCAAGGATAGTACTCTTATGTTCATGCTGTTCTTATCTTTCATGCATAGATTTTATAAAATTGAATATTAAATTAAATATTTTAAAAATACTAATAGCATTATAGCAAATAGGTTAATACCATTTTATAGAAAACAAAAGGATACGTCGATTGGTGCACAAAAAATATAAGGTTCCATTCGAAAAGATTAAAGATATGATAGTTTAGTGTATATATAACGTATATTTCACACATGTACATCAACAAACGACACACAGGTTGAATTTCACGAAAAAAAAAAAAAAAAAAAACAAAGAACCTGGCTCCGTTCGTCAATGAATTTCCACGTTTGATCGGCGTTCCTGTTCGACTCGCATATTTTATATCTCGTATTTCCACGTGCAAACCCGTACGTCGTTGCATGCGCGCGCGTATTAGTGTCTGTAAAATTAATATCGGCGAACAATAAGCAGCGGGTTGGGCACGCGGGGTGTCGAAAGTACCGGCATGACGCGATGCAACGCGGCGGTCGCGTTGGTGGCCGACATCGGACACCGGCTCGTCGAGATAGCGGCTATCTTCGCGCGGCCGTGTATCGCGTATAAGCGAGGCGACTAGAATCGTCGACGATTATTTTTAGAAGCTATATATTCGTACGTACGCGCTTACCTACCGCGTCTCACGAACGGCGAACACGTCTAAGCAGGTGAGCGAATGCGGGTCCAAAAGTTCTACTCTCCTTTTCCCTTTCCTTCCCCTTTTGAACTTCGTCGTACGTCGCACGACGTACTTTCGAACAGAGTTTCCGAGAGAATGGCCGATGGCTCGAGATATTTCCCACTTCCAATCCCGAGATACCTATCTACTTAACGCTGGAAACCATCGATGACCAAGAGATATATAAAATTCGTGTCAATGGATTGCGAATTCGTGCTTTTGAGGACATCGTTTCAGAAAATGGAATCTCGGTAGTGGCACATCTTTTTTTGGACGCTTTATGTATCTTTTGCGCGTTGCGCGGGCTTTTGTACAACTTTGGGATGAATACACAAAAGACTGCAAAATCTATTTATATATAAAGCAACGATGAACGTTAGTCTTTCTGTGAGAAATTATTAAAATCTCTACTGCAAAATGCAGAAAATTTCTGTACAAAATAAGACCAAATTGACTGTATCTTTCCATTAATAAACGCGTATCCTGAAATTGTTAATTTTAAAGCACACGTTGCGCATCTCCGCGACCCCGCTTCTTAGAATCGCAGAGATGGCATGGGACTTCGATCGAAAATCTCGGGGGCGAAAAGAAACGAGAAAAAGATATAGCGAGATTCCTCCCGTTCCACTCGGGACAATGAGATATCGCGTTAGCTAGTGGATTAGGCGAACGTAATCCGTCGGTTATTTCCCCATTAACGGCCGGTGGAAAGATCGGCGCGGCCGATTCTTTGGATGGAGAGCGCGAACAGGCGTGAACACAGGTAGCTCTTGGAAAGACCTTTCTAATACCAGAAAATATGCCCTTTATGTGTCACTGGCCACTTTATGTCACGGTTCCATGTCAATGGATTCGCGTTCCAGATTCGAAGGACCGATTGGTCCGGCAGCCTCGCTCCGTACCACCCTGTCGTTCATCCCCATGTACCTTTCCCTTGTTTTTTTCTCTGATTCCCACCGCAGTTAGTTTCACAGTTGACAAATATGCTCAGCAATTTTATTAAATTCTTTTGTGAACGTAATTAACTCGTCAGCGCGTACGTGGAAAGGATCCAGCGGAATCACTGATCTGATAATTGGATTGAAGTTATCCAATTGTAAACGTTATTTCTTCAGTTCTTTTGTATGTATATCTATATACGCATGTATTAATTATTATTTTTACAAAGGAGCATAAAACGTACAGATAATATGTATATTTACTGGGTGTCCGCGTAATTACTTCCGTTTCGAAAAGCCACGTGTGTACTGCCGGTTTAAAGGAATGGAATTTAGATAGAAATATCTAAATTCGTAGGTTTAATTTAATTTATTTTATTTTAACGGACACGTATAACTTTTAACAATTGCACAATATAGTAATTAAATGATCACAGCAATGATTAACATTTATGATGCATTTAGATCAAACAAACGAATGCTCGTTCAGCCTTTGCTTTCACTAAATCTGTGCTTGGATCATTGTAGTATAATCAATGAGCAGGAATTTGTCAAAGTGGCGAACATTAAACTTAAACGTCTTTATGGAAAATGTTCAATCGTATAACCTATAGAATCTTGTAACGGACTCCAACCAAATCCAGATCAAAAATTTTTAATATTTTATATAATATATACTCTACAAATACTTAGATATTTTGTAAATTTTTTACATTTACTTAAATTTCTCAAAAAATACATCCACGATTTTAAATAACTGGAGTTTCTCGCGTGTTCCTCGAAGCTCCAAATAGATAAATATAATCTATCTGACGCTTTGGACTTTAATCCTGAGGTGAACTCGCGATAGAACACCGAAATTCGTTAATCGCTGTTTGTTGTTTCGCGTTTGTTTGTTCTGTCCATCTATCGTGGCCTATCGTGTAGTTTGCAAGGGGGTACGCGCGGTGCAAACGTAGGACGTGCTAATAGGCTGAAATTGTCGATTACACGGTTAGTTAGGCGCGCTCGGTGATTTGAGGGTAGTCGAAACGACGGACTGTCATCGTCCCTGTTGTAACGTGCATCGGCTAGACGCGTCGCGCGTGAAACGAACCCGACGGTAAGCAGTCGCTGGATTAAAAGGGGGTTTTCAAATGAACATCCTCGAAAGGAAAATGCGCGATCCTTTTTTACTTTCTCGCCTTTGTTCGAGAAATCGCGGTTCTGAATGTGTTGTACTGAAGTACGCGTGTACACGTGGCACGAAAAATGTGTCTTCAGAACGTTAAGAATGTTCGTAATACACGCGGCATTACTTTATACATGTCTTCGGTATCACACGTCTTCTTAGTATTTTTAATACAGCATTACACATTTTTTTATACATTTATTATATATGTATATACATGCATGCATATAAGTATAATATATACTTATATTATATATATTATCTTTAAGTACAGTCTTCATCACACGTACGCATGTATGTTTTTTAATTCAGGGAATCGTCGAATGTCACAGGATGAACGATTTTTAGCGAAGAACAGAGAATGTGCCGATTGGATGAAGCATGGATTGGACATGTTTCTCCATTATGTTACGATTAATTAATAACATTCTCCTCCTGCAAGTATAAATTTCGATTGTGCAGGGTTAATTGTAGCTATTTGCGCCAATTGAAAATTTGACAACTAATAATCGTTGTAAATCATTCACTCGATGTTTTTGAAATGGTGTACAGACAAAGTACAATTGTGGATGCATGTAACTTTTTAAGTTACGTGATATTGTAGAGGGTTGAAACGTATGCTCATCAATTATTTACTTTATTCCGATTGAAAATCTATTAGGCAACTCATAATCGTTGTAAATTATTTACTCGATGTTTTTTGTAATGATGTATTGGTAAAATACAACTATCACACCTGTTACAAACAATTATAAAGAGTTGAAATGTATAATTATCCGATTTTTATATTAACAATCAATTCAAATCACAAGTGCAACATGAAATCAGATGTTGCATTTTCGTTCTTGAAAGTTGTACATTGTACATCGAAGTATTTCGAAAATGTTGGTATATTATTTTCAACTAGAACTTCGCCTATTCTTTGCTCGTTAATCAGGAATTTGTGCCATATTATATCGTCCCGTAGAAAACAGGAAATGCATTTGCAAGGCTCGCGTGTTGAAACGTGTTTCGCGCCTGTTTGGTATTTTGATTTGACGTTGTGGCACGTGTCGCTCGCCGTACTCGGCGAAACCGTTCCTGATATATATGCTACCTGGCATATTCGACCTCGTCTTATCTGCGAGGCTTGTGTCAGGTGAGTTTTGTGGGAAAAAAAGGTGGACGCAGGTCTCTAACGAGAGTCGTCTTACGCTGACTCGCACGATTTATCTGCAGGTAAAGTACGATTCTTGCATCGTGGCATCGTGGCATAAATCTGCCAAGTCCCAGAAACACGTTCTCACACTCGGTATTTCTTCCCTCTTTTTTCTTTTTGCGTTTCAAAATTTCGTGGCCGAGACAGACAGACAGACAGACAATCAGTTGGAAGGCCAGGGTCGGAACTGGCGTTTCTCGTTCGCAAAACGAAAAAGGACAGATGTTTATCCTGGACGCGCCGCAACGTCGAAACGTTGGTCTCCGTAGGTGGAGAGAGTATCGATTCGAGCTCGTCGACAAATTTTTTCGAAAAAATTCTCCTCCCCGGTTCCGCTTCCTGTCCGTGGCCGCGGCCGCGCCCGCGCCTCGCACCAACAATAAAAGGCTTGACGCCATACAAGTATTTCGCCGCTGTTATGTCGACAATATGTTCCGGATCCTTAATAACGTCGACGAGCGAGCGGTATTAAGAGGTATTACAAAGCGGCGACACTTGAATGCGCGTCGAGGAGGGTTCTCACTCTTGAAAAGAGCATCTGAACACAGAGAACCCTGTTGCTCCCTCGATGTTATTATGAACTCCCTCCATTCACGCCACGTTCCTGTCTTTCCCTGTAACCTTTCCCCTCTTGCGTTCTCCCTCTCTTTCTCCGCTCCCTTCCGCCCCTCTATTTTCATCCTCCTCCCAATCCGATGAAACTTTCTCCGGCCATCTTTTACCCTCGTACCTATTCGATGCAACTACCTACCGAAAATACACGTGCATACATATGTATGTATATACGCGACATCCTGCGTGCATTTACCACCGCCGAATTGAAAATCCTGCGTCGCGAAATTCCTTCTCGTGTCGTTCGACGTCGATGGTTCTCGCGTGATAAAACGTAACACGTTAGCGATACGTAGAAACGAGGTAGAAACGGCGTAGAGCCGGGTGTGAAAGAAGGAGAAAAGAAACGCGAAACAAACGAAGAGAAAGTTTGGTGGGCTTCGCGTTACATCGTTGAATCTGTCGGTTCGGAGCACCCCAGTAGGGGTAGATGTTCACATACGTGGACGACCAAGCAGCGTGTTGCCAGCCCTCCAACGTTTCTCCTTCGTGCACGTGTGTCTGTGTATGTGTACGCGTATCATTGTCCCCTTTTCCTCTCGGGGGCTGGCTATCGAGCGACGAAATCGTCCATACCGCAACCAAGATTTATTTAATTAGAGGTTACACCCTCGTTTCGCGTTCGTGATTTATTCCCGGGGAATTAAGCAAATTTTACACGACGACCGAGCAGCGACGACGTCGCTTTTTGAACATTTTTTTCTAACGGGAGAACAGCAATCTAGCCAATTAAATCTCATTCGATCAGTTTGTGGGAAAATTATCGAGAAGATGGCCGCGCGATACTTTTCGAGATACACGACGATAGTCTGTTAAATCGTTCCACGGCGCATCGCAAGCTCGTGCACGTATGCGAGTTGTATTAGGGACGAAACGCGCTGTTACCACGATTCTTCGCGCTGATCGTGCAAACATTTCAAGGCCGCGCCATCCCTTTATCGGCTTATCACCGACGAGTTGACCAAGCAACTGGCTATGCTGTGAGAATCGAGTAATTATCGCGTCATACCTCCGAGAGTTGTATTTATAGCATCTCCAGGAAGCGTCTCCCCGATCTATCCACGTGTACTGCCGATTAAAACGCGAATGCCCAGCGTTTCGGAGAAGACGTTTAAGTCTTCTGCTCCAGAGCTGACGCTCTTTTTTTTTTTTACAGTAGACGGATGCAAAATTTTCTTATGCACGTTGTTGAATCTTTTTTTTTTTTCCTTTTACTTTAGAATAAATTCTAAAAAAAAAAAAAAAAAAATCGAATTTTGAAAAGTAGTCGAAGAATAATCATCGCGTCGTTTAGTCGGTGTTGACATCCGATCATGGTGGTAGCATTAGTTTCTTCAGTTTACACAAACTGCTTAAACAAACACTTGGAGTTCTGCAGCTTGTCAAAATATAGGTGCAACTTGTTTTCTGCCTCGTAGCCACACGAGACTGAGGGCCAGGTAGTTCGAGCGGTTTTTGTTGCGGACTAAACGGATTCCCAGCGACCTAACAACCGAACCACGATGCGCATTTCGCTCAACGAGGTGTGAAGTAAAGCCTTAAAGAGGAAACGAAAAGCCTGTCCGACCGTTAAAGTCGCGTGTAGAAAATCTGTACAAATGTCAGGTACAGTGTTTACGATTGTTTCCCCGAGGATTTTGTACTTGAACCGCATTATAGAATTAGAGATTAGTGTGTTTGCGGATCCATGACCCTGTACAATGGGAAAGACATTTTTGTTAATGATGCGGCTGTAAAGAGGGGATTTCTAACGAGTGTTGGTCCCTTGACGTCAGAAACTTTCGACAAAGCACATTTCGATCCTTTCTTTATTATTTGCTTTTCCTGTTTTCAAACGTCCATTGCAGTTAATTAAATCCACCCTGATAATTAATGAGAAAGCTACTAAACAAGCAATTGACAATGTATCTCTTAGTTTAATTTTTGGTGTACATCGAGATGTTTAACTTGAACGAAACACACTTGGTTCTGTTGAAAATCACATACAAAATAGAAACATACTTCTGATGCTTATAGGAAATGCTGCCTTAAATCCAAATGAAGATTTCTTTCTTTCTGTCACATATTTATATATTATCTGTTGTGACTCAATTTTTAATTTGCACATGTATTTCATAATACAATTGTTAATTATGACGCTTATTCTTTCTTGTATAAAGTACTATTTAATAGTTCCCGTTTTGAAACAAATTTGTGGTATTTATTTATTTATTGCCGACCTTGAACACATGTAGCAGAAACTTATGGGTCATATTATGGACACCGATATATTAAAAATTATATACACCTATCGAAATCCAGATTCGTTCATCGCTCGTGTATTTACACGCGCGCGAAACAGGGAAGTTCCGTCCCCTCTCCTCTTCACCCAATTATTTTCCAACGATCGTTCCGTTTCGACGCGTTCCATTTCTTCGCCGGTCGTTCTTTTTTAATCACGAACGCGACGAAAATTAAAGCAGCGCCATCAAACGGAAGTGCAAAAGCCGCGATTTATTAAGAGGACCCTCGCGCGACGGTGTCACGCGTGACGTAACTTATGGTTGGACAGCGATGCGAACGATACACGGCACGAGAGAATGAATAGCCGTATATAACGAAGGTTATGGTGTTACCGGTGGATGCTGGAGTGGCAGGGTGTCCAGTGACTCCCATGTCGGCTTGTTATCCGGACCGCCCCATCGTTATCTGCAATTACCCCAAAACAGCCCCTAGTTTATAAATTATAGACCATCCCCGTCCCCCATCCCTATCCCTCCTTCTTCGTTCGTCCGTTCCCGCCTTGTGCCTCGAAACCCCCTAGCTCCCTCTCCCTCTCCCACCCCCTCCCCCGCAGCCAGGGTCGCATCTGTCATCAAACCTGACCAATTACGCTCAATTATCTTGCCAACTTGCCCCTTTTACATCCTGACGAGATCTCTCCTGGTGTCTCGCGATGTCGTTGTTACGTGTTGTTACGTCATTCTCCGCAAACGATTTTCGATTTCGTTTCGAGAGGAATACGAAGAGAGATCGACGAAGAGAGAAAGGTAACAGCCACCGTAAGATCAGGGGAGATTAACGGACGTAATCTTTCCTTACCCGGGGCCCGATCTTTCCAAAAGATGGAGTCGGCCAGTCAGTCAGCCAGCCAGCCAGGGACTGGAGATGCACGCGGACGACAATACGATCGGCCTGTTCCACCCATTGTCGCGGAGATTTCAATGGACATCGCGACAATGAACTGTATCGACAACTGTGCGCCGTGTTGCGCAAAGCCCCCCCGGGGGGATTGCCCGTTCGACGCGAGCAAGCCCCGCTTGACTGTACTTTTCACGCCCTTCTCCACAGACCGCCACCCGAAATTATTATGTCGCTCGACTTCCCTTCTTCCTCTTCCCGCCGAATCTCACCGTCGAACACGCATCTGCTATTACACCTACGTACTTACCTACGTAGGGGTGCACATGCAAGTTTTAACCCCCCGCTCTGAGCCCTAATCGGCTCTCGTCGCCGATCGCCCCGGTGAATATCGGGTCAATCGATCACGCAACCAACGAACTTGTATAACAGCCTTTATTTTTATCGGTATCATACAATTTTCTTCGGCACGCGTTAACGTAACTCCTCCGTTCCGCGTCGTTCTGCGTTACGCGTTACATCGATTCTTACGAGGCTCAAAGTCGCGGATATATCTCCGCAATATAATAGGTCAAGCAAATATTCATTTCGCAGTCGATTCAATTTTCTGCCCGAGTGTGTGGCCACGCGTATTTCATTGAAATATTCACCTGCGTTAATCTCTCTTCTCGTAAATTATAATGTGTGTGTGTGTGTGTGTATTTTATTGTTCGCTGACGTGACGACAGTTGGCTAACGCCTCATAACGGCGGGAGTCTTTGAAAGTCGCAAGTATCGAACTGCCGAACTTCGATCAACCGCTACCTATTGATAATGTTTATAATAAGATTGACTTTTAGCACAAAAATACATTTTTATAATTACATCTAGACCATATTTTCTGCGTGTCGCCGGTAACCGGCGATATCACGTTCCTAGGTATTTGTATCGTATCGAAATATATTCAAACGGACATTGCACGCCATCCTACAGAGAGTCGATATATTCTTGATTCCACGGCGCGCGGCTTCTGAATGTCTGGAAATGCGTAAAAAGAAACACATTCCTTCATTCTGCCGACGTAACATCGCGAATCGACCGCTATCACGTCATTTCTGTTATAGATACATGCTGAAAAGAGATATACGATATCCGTAATATCTTCTCTTCTCCTTGCTCTCTCATTCTCTCTCTCTCTCTCTCTCTCTCTCTCTCTCTCTCTCTCTCTCTCTCTCTCTCTTGTTCTCCAAATAGATTTTCGGTGTGTACATGTGTGTGTATGTGTGTGTGTGTGTATGTATATGTATGTATACAGTGTATATAATATATGTGTGTACATATCCATTAGTATATGCATATATATTTGTATATATTATATGTGCAATACGTGTGTATAATATAAATGTACACATGTATGTGTGTATGTACACATATATGCATGTACGTATACATATATGTACATACACACGAAAGTTCAACTTCAATACACGCTTGGAAGACAGAGGTTCGTGTTACGCACATATCCCTAATTGTAAGTTTATTCCTGCTGGAAACACGCGTGAATATATATGCACGCGTGCGAATTATGGTTAAGTACGACGTTACTCTTCCGATTATCCTTTTTTTTTTTTCTTTTTTTTTCTTTTTCTTTTTGACTCGATACGTTATATTTCCCTGTAGTTCAGTATTTTAGGTAGGACAACTCCAACCAACGAGGTGGTTAGTACATGAATGAAAATCCCAACACTAGAGGAATCTCTATCGGTGGATGTTAGAGGGGACGTTGGAACATCAACTTTCGTTCAAAAATTACGATCAGATACTAAACTTCTGGCCATTCTTCCGTACGTTATTTCCCCGAGCTTCGTCTCCTTTCGTACCTGCGCGAAATCATCGCAACGTGATTGAAGATCGACGACGATCCTTCGTCGGCTCTTCATCGTTCGACCATCCTCAGGACAAATTTACGCGTCAAGATATGCACTTATGCGACAATGGGCTATCCATTGGCTCTAGAGTAACGAATTCGCGACATGTTGTTAAAGGTAGTTCAAAACACGACGCGATCGTTAAAGCTCGCGGAATGCGTCACCGTTTCGTTTCGCGAACGAAACAGAAAGCGTAGGGAAAATGCTAAGGAGATAAACAGACTGAAAAAGACAAGTGACACAGGTAATCATCTGTTGCGTACTCCCTCGAGCTGACAAAGCCGTTTGTTTCTCACGGGGAAAGCGAGCTTGCTCGATCGCGTCCTATAACGTATTTACACGATATGTTACATCGAGAATTAGAAGATAAAAATGAAACGATCTAACCTAGCGATCGTCACACATATAAAATGTAGATACCACACCTTGATCCACAAATAATTTGCAAATCGTATCGCTGTTTCACTTGAACCAGTTATTTCTTGTGAAGTAATTTTTAATTCACGCGCAGCGTAGACTCTATCAACGCGTTTGTTCGATCGTTAACAATAGATATCGTACTTGAGTCTTGTTATTTGGGACACGACACGCAACTCACGGTTGTTAAATATGATACTATGTACATTATTTGAGAAACGGAAGGAATTATGAGAGCTTAAACTAACCTGAATGATCTGTGTATCGCCGCCGAGATGGAATCGTGCTCGTGTTTTTTTGTTATGCTATTCGTTTCTCTAACGAGTCTAAAGAGTATTCTTAGCTGCCGATTCAGGGCTTCCTCTCCACGACGAGGAGATCGAGGACGCTTTTGGGCAACTCGTCATTTTATAATAAAAAAAAAAGAAAAAGACAAGCGAAGCGAGAGAGAATTCGCTAACCATCGGAAGCAAACAGCGCCAACTCAAACACGCGCAAACGCGTACAAACGAGAGCATCGTGAACGTAAAAAGGATTAGTCCGTTTACAGGCTACGAACTACGTATACGATATTTCTCGCGACTCACATTGCTATCGATAAAAAATATGAAACACGATATACTTTAGTCGAGTATACAAGATTTGTTACAGGAAGAAAGTGGTGGTGTTTCTCATAAAGCTTTCATCCTCCGAGTGTTCTACGATGGACGATGTTAAATTGTTACCGACAGCAGAGGAGAGTGGATCAATGCCACTGTACGATAATCGAAGATCTATCGATACAACCATCAGAGCTTGCGAACACGAATTTGACGCGAACACGGTTTGTCTCGTAATACTTACAACGTACTCGGTTGATTGCTTTTGGCGTGTCCTAATCAAGTTGCAGCCGTTTGCGACCGGTCTAAAGGTAGAAACCGAAACAATTTCTTCGAGGCGTCACGTCTACGCACGCGTTGGACAATCGGGACTCTCTTCTCTTCTCGACTAAAAACCTCGAATAGGACAATTCGATTATATTCGTGTATAAACTAACGATCACAAACGGTTTCACGGATCATGAACGAAACGTTGACGGTGTTCTATCATAGGGTTTCAAGCGAATGTTGCTTGGGATTCTAGAAGGAACGCTTGTATCAATCGTGTTGTATAAGGATCGAGCACAAGACAGGCGTCCGTCACGTTGACGTCAGCGACGACTGACACCAGAGAAGAGCATCTTGTAGAAAAGACTGGTCGTTCTCTAAGCGTTGCATCGTCTTAGGCAGCGTTTCCAGAGATGGTGGTTTACTCCATGGTGTCGTACTTGACTTTCTTCACCTTGAAGTAGCGATAGGCCGCGTATCCGGTGATGGTGAGGAGAACGGCAGCAGCCAACGTGGAACCAACCGCGACAGGCGCTGTTTCATCTCGAAATCCGCGTGCGCTCAACGACGTACATGAGAACTCGGTGGCAAACTCGTTGTTCTTGAATTTGAACGGCTGCAGTTTCATGTCTCTGAAATTTTTAGCATATTCGTTACATCGTGAGCGTAATCAGGCTGTGGCAGGTGGGCAAAAGTGTGAATGAAGTTTCAATGAACAACGACACGAAGAAAATGACGTATACCTTGAAGTACAATGGAATATGTTGTCAACTTTTCAGGAACCAAAATCTAACTTAATTTCACATTGCACTTTGAATTTAAATCCTTTTTTGCAAACTAACAATTCTGCCCGCTTACTATAAAATTATTAATACGATTCTGTAACACGTTATACAGGATATGCTGTGGCATATGAGCCGTTTAATGTAGATACGTAAACATTTAAGTAAGAAAAAGTAACAACGAGGGAAGAAGTGAAAGTTCTGTGAAATTCAATAACATCAAAGAACATTGCGTCGCTTTTACGCGAGCCCCACTGTAAAGTTATACTTTTTACCACAGAATAAAGTTTTAGTCTGCACAGAAAATAGACAAAAAGATGGACCACTTTCGCATCGAATGATCTATATATAAAATATAGAGACAGTATAAATATAGAAATACAGGGAGAGATATTTAAAATTAGTTTTCACGTTCATTGGATATTGCGTTTTATATACCTGAGAAGCACAACAGCATGATTTTTCCCATCGGTTAGGGGAACTTCCGTCTCTTCGTTACAGGCGTACGACTTTCCAACCGGTGTCGGGAACAACATGGGGCTGTGCTTTTGTCCAGTGCTCAGCCTAATTGTTTTATCTGGAAACAGAAATGACTCGAGATGATCACCTCATTGGTAAAACGAGTATCTCGTGCGAGCTTTTAAATCGAACTTACTCGGTTGATCGATATTCACAAAGTGTCGGTCGCTAGAATTATATGTTAGTTCGATCTTCTCCACGTACCATCGTTCACCACCAGGTGTCTGAAAAAAAAAAAGAAATGAATTTTTTCTTTCATTAAACATTCGACATCGTCTTTGAATTCATACTACAACCACATCTCGACGATGATTTATCAAAATTAACAATGAATTTTTTCGATATAATGCATTAAATCGTATTAATAATAAAATGGTAGTGAAACAGTAAAAAAATATAGAAAAAGGAAGAAGGACTGGTCGAGTATCGATTTGTAGAAAAAGAGAGAGAAAGAAAAAAGAGAAAAAGAATAATTTCACGGTAACGCAATATTCGTGACCTCAGCCATTTCTAGGAACAAACTGTGTCGTGAGTTACATACATGTGTATGAAAGAAGGGAAATTGAGTTGCGTGACAACGCATTTACTTATCGCCCTAAAAATACAACTCTGAAGCATGATATTTTCACTAAAATAATATCAACGCATATTCATTGCACGTCAAGTTACGTACGATTTATCGTACGACGCGATCACCAGTTTGGATGGTGATTATTCAGAATGTTATGAAGATCTTGGTAAAATCACTAGACGGCCTTGATAAATTCTAAATCAGAAATAAATAAAATAAATGTCAAGTATCGCATTAATTCCTTTGAGTTTAGTCCGTACTAATTCTATAGATAATTTCATAATCAATGCCCTTATTTATAAATTAATAATCACTCGTGACTTCTGCTCTAACTAATAAAAACCCTCAAGAAGAAACTAGAACTATAATAATAAAAAGAATCTGATTGAGTAGTATGCTACATATTATCTACCTTTGCGAAGCTCCATGATAGTACGTATGCATCCCACTTAAGCGACATCGTCACCGTATTTTGGTTATCGCAATTGCCGGTCACAGTGGCATAAGTCGGCACGTAAATATTCGCCTCCTGAAAAAAAAAATAGCATACTCGATGCTACTCTTTCCTCGATAGTTTTTCTTATATTATTTCCCATACTTACATCGTCATCTCCAGTTTTCGTTCGGTATTTCACCGTGATCAGGGCGTCTACTTGCAAAAGAATACAAGCTTGTCCATTACTGCCGTCCAAACGATAAAGAGGCTGCTCCGTGGAAAATGATCTGTGCGTCGTCGTTGACTCCGAAGTTATCGTAGCAGTACTTTTTGCTTCGTTCAAGTTCCCAACCGGCTTTAAAACGCATCGATATTTAAACGATTATTCAGCAAAAGGTGGTTTAAATATTGCCTTTAATTAATTAAATAATATCGCCTTCGGTTGGTTAATCGAAATAAAACAAATGCCCTCTCTGATAAATGTAGGTTACGTTTTTATAAATCGTAAGAAACCAATAATAAAATAATTGTGATCACTAGATTGCGAATTTTTATGCATTTTTATATTTTTAAGAATGCAATTGAACAAGTTAAATCTAAGTAGAAGCTTATTTTACTGACTAAATATCATAACGAGTGTGATACTTTGAATATTTTCTTGCATATTATATGCATTGTGTGCATTTTGATACTTTTAGATTTCGTTCCAGTAATAGATTTTTAAAATATTCATATTTTTCAGAAGATAAATTTAAAAAATAGAACTTTCATAATTATTTTTTTTTAGTCATTATCTATTAAATGTTACAAAAACAACTGTATTTCGGATATTTTATGTGTATATGTGTTTATGTGTATATATTTTTTTATTGTATTTTTATATTATATACAATTTATTGCTTTAAAGTATAGTGCATAAAAATCCGTGACCACAATCCATGTATAGTTTCAGCTTATTATCATGGTGCTTTTATTCATTCATTTTTTGCAAATTACGAATTGAATTACTAGAAATTATCTAGAAATTAACTAGGAAAATATGTACTAGAAATATAAAATATTAACTAAAAATAATGTAACATGATCGAACGCGTATGTGATTCGTGAAACGTAAACAGGAAAAGCAACAGGTTATACTTAATGAACTATTTATTTAAAAAAGAAGAAGAAAAATAAGTTGTCACTCATGATTCCATAGTTACATACGGCGACGTATGACTTTTTGATCATTTTCACAAAATTAAATTATATTAATAATAATAATATTAACGATCACATGTTGGTTTTGTTTATATACAATTATGAAATTTAGTACTGGTGAAATAATTCTCTAATAGAAATTGTAAAAGAGTTATTATGATGGACACACGTCGTTCCTGAATAGTTAAGGACACCAATGAGTTAAGGGTCATTCCCCATGAAAAGGTCAATTTTGTCACTATGCAAACTTGGCTATAGTAGATACATGTTATAACAAAAGGTCAACATTATTTAAGCGGAATGAATAAAAGGAATTTTAGTTAGTCATCTTGGAACATTCAAATCGACAAGTGATCGACAAAATATATATACCAAGAATTCATTTAAAATTAAATAATTGTTCTTGCATGTATGTATCTCGATTATGAAAATATATAATAGATGCACGCATTTTCCAAAATAAATAAAATAAATATTCATAACGTTTAAACGATTGACAATTACGTTTATTTTTTCAGGACAGTACTCTTACCAAAATCTGAGGTGCCGAGGTTCTGGACTTGGACTTGTAGCCAGGTAAGTCGATGAGAACTTTCGGTGTTCGACGTGTCGTGTACAGTTCCTCCTCTAATTTTTGCGGCGTTAATGACGAGCTAGGCACACTGAACGCCGTACTCAAGACACACCCTGCAGAAAAGGTCGTTTGTTACGGGGTGAGCTAGGTTTCTTGATCATAACTTTTCGCCACTATCCTACCCAAAAGAGTGCGCGCGTCGATGACATCTCGATTGAAAAATTTCTTACCCCTCAAATTCAAGATAATTGATCTTACGAGAAACGATTATCGTATGCAACATTTAGTAAGATGTTCTTCTTTTATCTTTGTATGTTGGAATCTTACTTCTCGATTTAAAACGAAATCTTATTTCTCGATAAAACGAATTAATCCTCTGAGAGTTTAGCTCGTACTGGAGTATGGTACAGACAATTCGTAGGAAATTCGTTATAAGTTGCTTACTAGAGACTCGCAATATACCAAAAGATAATTTAATTTGTTATATACTTCTCATTCGGTATTAAACTTTTAGATGTTTGATGTATAATTTTAGTAATCACTCAGAGAGTTAAATATAAACGTCCGGCACGGTTTTTCGTTCGATTCGAAAGGAAGAGGCAATACAACGCTGCCAAGTAACACCATCAAATTGAATTATCGTAATTCCGTGAAAATTTCAGCAAAATTCGGATTGACACGATGTCATTCCAGCTATTACCAAATCCTTAGATTCTACGACACGATATTCGGACATTGTAATGTTGCAAACGAGATGAAAGCACAGCAAGGCAACTTGATAGTTAATCAGCACGACAAGTCGATGGTTAATCGTCACGATCAGATCGGTTGGATTTTCGATTTGATCAAACAGACAGAGATTGAACGCGCACAATTGTCGTCGTTATACGAATCGACACCAATACGAATTAATCAAACTCGCAAACTCACAGAATACAAATATCGTTTTGGTGTTATCCATACGACGCGGCATCCTTTTCCCTTTGCGTGTACTCAGTACGGCGATAAATATGAAACGAATATCTGTCTGATCTGGGCTCGGTTGTGTCGACCACACGTATATAAGACGATTTCACCTAGACGAAGTACGCGAAGCTTATGTGCCGGACGCGAAAGCTCAGGCGCATATGGATCGATAATTGAAGCTTTCAGCATGCGCTACGAAGCTCCCCCTTATACACATAAACGTGCAAAAGCGGAACAGGAATACGATTCGTTCGGTCTTTCTCTTCGGGGTGGCGTTGCTGATGACGTTGAATGTTGGCATTAGCGTTGGCGTTGGCGTTGGCGTTGGCGTCGGTGTCGGCGTCGACGTCGTCAGCGTTGTTCATCAATTTTCTGTATTTTGAGTATACGCTACTTCGACTTTACAATGATTCATATCCGCAATGAATGAAATCACGATGAATGGTATGATCGATCGATAGTCGATGTTTAAGGTGAAATCATGATTTTCGTGTTCCATCGGATAGTTGAAGTAGTATTCCAGCAAAAACGAACTCGCGGAAGAACTTACGATTTTATTTACGGCTCGTAACAAAGGAGATACGTATAATGTAAATACCTAGGTATGTAATCACCCTCGTACATAGGGGCGCTGCATTTAAACTTCGAGTCTTTTAAAGATCGTGTCGTTGTTGTTGAATCGAACTTTTTAATAGAATATACGCTTGACCTAGAAATAGAACGAAATTTACAACCTTGTTTCGTTATTCGATGCACAAGCCTCCGAGTAGAAATCGCGGTAATGACGTTGATCATTTGAATGCTTACACGTTATCATTCCTCTAGCTTTCGTTGATTAAAATTGCATAATTAAAATTTCATCCAAAGCCAATAAATTGATATCCACATACTTTATACACTTTAAATTACAGCCACGCTGTGATACGTGTCACCATCTATTATAATAAACGCCAACACGAATTTCATCCGCTTTGTATTTCATTATACGATTTAATGCACGTTACAGAATGCTTGATTTTGGATAATTAGTTGTAGGATAGTTATAAAAGTAAGAAACAAATTATATACGCAGTATACAGTGCATATAACGTAAAAAGCGAAAAAATGGTAAGCGAGAGAATTTGCATTAGCATAAAGTTGCAACGTGAAAGGCCAAATGAATCTTGCACATAAATATGAATGATCAGCGCCAATTTAAATACAGTACTCGATACTCGCAGCAGATGGCGCATCCACATTGCAAAAGCACAGATATGTTTGCACCGCCTTCCACTAGATGTCTACATTGAAGCTTCGTTGCGGCAACAACGATTCTCCCAACTAAGTTCGTTTTTCACCGGTCACTGTCGCAGCTGAGAGACGGAAACAAAACAAGACTTTGCCATAGTTTAGCCTCCGTGAGTAAACTCGAGTTCGTTACAAAAAGGTGAAAAGGTTCGAATTTGAACGTCTCGTTTTGCGGAAGTAGAGATTGATGATTGACAAAGGTTGTTAACGATTTTTCCGAGCGGAAGACTATGTTGGCTCTCAGAGTAAGGGACGAGGGGATGTCAAGGGCCGAGTGAACTGCGTAGTGAGAAGAGAATTATTTCTGATTTGCAGGCGAACGTCGTCGATCGTTTCGCAGTTACCACCGTTGTACGACCTATAGTTGAGAATTTCCTCGTTCGAAAGAGTTCCGCTGCGTCTGTCAATCACCCTGAAGCGAAGATGTCGTTCGAGGTTGAGAAACGTAAGAGCATACACGATCATTTTGTTTATTTGGGTAGTTACATAAAAGTTTGTAGTTTCGATCGCTCGATACGATAGCAAACGTCGATATGTAGATTGCGCCGTTTAAAAGTAGCAAAAAGCAAGGTCACTGCGATCGGTCCTGTTCGTAGAAACATTAGGTAGTAAAAGGTCACAAGGCATCGTTGATCATCGTCTGCCTCTATTTGAACAGAGAAATTCTTGACCATGTCGCTAGAAGAGAAAAGAAAATACTACAAGGGAAGCGTGATCACGTTGGACCAAATTCCGACATGGGTGGAATATTGGACAAAAAACAAAGGAAATATCGGCATAATGAACCTTGAGAAAGCTGAGAAAGTCGATGAGGAACTGGCCAAGAAAATCTCGATATGGCAAGGAGACATCACCTCCCTTGAAATAGACGCGATCGTCAATGCAGCAAATTCAAGTCTCCTTGGTGGTGGCGGAGGTACTACAAGTAGAAATTAAAGAAAAAAAACTCTAGTCCGGTATGTTAAAAGATGTAAAATCTGTTTCCTAGTTGACGGAGCTATTCACAAAGCTGCTGGGCCAAATTTAAAGAAAGAGTGTGCTACTTTAGGAGGATGCCGTGTCGGCGAAGCAAAAATAACTGGGGGTTACATGCTACCTGCAAAGCGTTAGTATAACAAACAATGATCAAAGGTAGCATTCTTATGGGTACAATGTTTTTAGATGTCATTCACACAGTCGGCCCGCAAGGAGAAAAACCGGAAAAATTGAAAGAGTGTTATGAGAACAGTTTGACTGTTGCCAAAGAAAATCAATTGCGCACAATTGCTTTCCCCTGCATATCTACAGGTATATACGGATATCCGCAAAAACCAGCAGCCAAAGTGGCTTTATCAACGGTCAAAAAGTTCCTACTCGATAACAAAGACAGTGTAAGATTTTATTTTTGGTTCATCATGGTTTAGTATAACACGTCAGGATATTCATTGGTCTCCGTTTGAAATTGCAGGTGGACAGAGTAATCTTTTGTCTGTTCTTAAAAACCGACAAAGACATATACGAGGAATTGTTACAGAAATATTTTGCTATCGATTAGACCACTTTCTAGCCGGGAGAACCGTTTCGAGGTTGAACTCGAAACTTGAGCAAAGCTAAACTGTATCAGTGTACATTCATCGAATAATATTCGTAGAAAACTGATATGAAAGCAAGATATTTTTCCTAGAATCATCTCCTCCGTTTCGAAAGATATTCGGGAATCGCGATAGCTCGTAGATACATTCACTAGCCGTTCGCTCGCTGATATAAGGCGATTCGAAAATTAGCGGGCAAACGCGTTGTCATTTATCGCCGCGTAGCGTCGGTGATCAGCGCGATCGCAGCGCCGCGACTTTACGTCCCATCCACATCGTGTTTCGACCCGACGACGGTGCGTCGCCATCTTGAAAAATCGAAGTGTGGTAATGTCTGTATGTGGTAATAGGTGGGGGACGGTCGTTAATGTGGTGCGTCTCGTACGGAAAATCTGTCACAAATGGGTAAATATCTCTTGTATTGAAGCCGCTCGATCAAAGGGTCGCACGGTTTTGATTTACAATCCGGCGATCGGAACGTAAGAACGCTGGCAAAAGAAGCACACCCATAGTTCCGTAGTGCTCTTGCTTGCCGATCTGTCGTGGCGAAGGTGCGTTCTCTCGACCAAGATCGCGGCTAGTGAGTAGTGCTTGCGTCCCAAGGAGTACAGTGTCATTTCTGTGGACAGTCTCCACGATTCTAATATCAATCGCGGCGTCGAGGTTGCATTTCGTCTCACTGCTAGGAAAGGAACCGTCGCCGTCGTCATCGTCTTCATCATCATCATCATCGTCGTCGCGGTTGTATTGTCGGACGTTGAAAAACGGGATATTGTGCGTACGTGCGTTCGCGGCGTGAAATTCATCGAACCAGTCGAAGTCGGATATCAAACATTGGGATATTTCATGGTTGTGACGAGACGTAGGTTGTAATCTCGTCCCCTCGGTCGATCGGTTGGACAAGGCGGACGTACGGACGGAGTCCCGTAATCCTGAATGGCCGCCGCCACCGCTTTCTAGGTTACTGACGGACACCCAAAGAGAGTGACAGAGAACGAGCGAGTGAAAGAGTAAACGCGCACGCGAGAGAGAAAGAGAGAGAGAGAGAGAGTGAGTGAGTGAGTGTGTGTGAACAAGAGAAAGACCGGAAAGGAGGCGTAGTGGCAAGAGAGCAAACGAGAGGGAACGTCATCCAAAGAGAAAGAAAGAAAAGAAAAGGAAAGAAGAGAAGAGCAAGGAAAAAGTGGAAAAGAAAAAAAGAAAAATAGAGGAAAAGAGAAAAGGAGAAAAAGAGAGAGAGAGAGACGAAGGAAAAATAACGAGCAAGTGTGTGCGCGCGCGAGCGAGCGAGCGAGCGCTCACTCACACGTTCGTACATCAGCGAGTATCGATGCGCGGCCTCCGAGGTGCCCGATCACCATCGTTCCCCGGGAGAATTTCTTCTCGCGTTCGTCGCCGATCTCCGATCGGAGATTCGTTGCATGTGGCAGACCAAGCTTGAATCGCCGGTGCTGCTACTGCCGCTGGTGCTGCTACCACCGCTGCCACCACCGTCACCGCCGCTTCCACCGCTGTCTTCGTCGTGCACCTTCCGACTTCGACGCTGAGACTTTACCTTAGATAAACGCGTGCCGTTTTCGTACTCGTACGCGTGTTATATGCATCTCTCGACGCGTACGTATCTTAACGGACTGGTAATATATCCCCGTGTTGCGTCCTTCCTGGCAGTACAAGTGGGTGTGGGTTTCGTTCGTATGACTGGCGTGTATGAATGCGCGTGTGTCGCGTCGTACGTGCCGTATGTAATTGCGCTCGCGCGCGTCGTGTCCAATGTACGATCGCTCGCTTGTATGCACGCTCGTGTTAACGGTGGTAAGTATCAAAAGAATCAGGCTCGAGAGAGGAAGGAGTTACAGGCGAACCACGTCGCGAGAACGTTGTCTCCCCTTTTTTTTCTTTCTTCCTCCGTTTTTCTGTCTCCCTCTGTCTATTGTGGTGTCTGCTCCGATTTGGCTCTTAACTCGGAAAAGGTTTCGCTGCCCCTTTTGACTAACCGAGGCTCCCATATCACTCGTGTTTCCTCGCTCGTTCATGCGCCTCGTGCTCACGCTCGCGTCCGGCAACCTAACCCCACATTTCGCTCGTTCGCGTCTGTCATGAGCACGCCTCGACCGATGAGTATCGCGTTCCTCGTTGACGTGTTATCCCGGTGCCGAGGATATACACGTATTGTTTCTATCTGAAAAATTGGCTAGAATGCGGGAGATCTACGTGTAACTACGAGAAGATTCACGTGCGTATAATTGCCAACGCTTGTGTCTCTCCCGCAACATACGTGTATACGCGTTCCACCGTTTTAATCGAAATATATTTTTACCTGAGGGTCTGAGAGACCCCTTGCTCCTTCTGCAATGCTGTTCGATGCTGTCGACGTTTCTCTCCGACTCGAGTCGAATCAAATTATCGATGTCGTCGGACCACCGCGTCTATCTCGGTAAATAAGCTCGAACAATTTAGATTTATTATTCCGTGTCTGCTCTTGTTCAGATTTCGTTCATTAGTTTTGAACTGTTTCGTGAATCCCAGTGAAAAAAGAGACGTGAAAGTCGATGTTTTGCATCAACGGCGATCGATTCGATCGGACGATGTTCATGGAACGTTACACGCGACACGCGTTCGAACGCGATATATATCGCGGGTATCGATCATCTTTATCAGCCCAGTTTGTGCTTTCACGAGTGCTTTAGTTCACGATCATCGAGATATTCGAGCATTGTTCTCCGAGAGGCGGCGTTTCTTGAAAGGCAAACACGCTCGATGCGTGAAAAAGCTTGGCATTTCGTCTCTCGTTGGTCGTGTCCCTTCCGACCTGTCTCTATACACCGTGTCTGTGTATTTACGTCTGTGCGTGCACGATCGTCGGTTAAATATCGGTGGGTTTTGTTGTTGAATAGCCTGGCGTTTATCGTCGAAGTTTACACCGTTTCGCCTCACGTTTGTCTCGTTGCCATTTCTTTTCTCGATCGATCGGCGAACTTTATGTCTCCCGAAACGAAGGAAATAGATGGATAGGTATTGTAGTTAGGTAGGTAGAAGGTGAGAGAGAGAGAGAGGAAAGAGATATGAGAGCGTTAGTCGTTACTTGTTAGCCAACAATTTATTCTTGGATTACGTTATGGAACCCTGGTTCGCGAGTTTATGTAATAGAGCGCGTGGTCCGTGGCCAGCGCGCTGCAATTAACGGAAAGACGAAACAACAAAGCGAGGCAAACAAACATATGGGGAAACTCTCCTCGTAATTCGCGAAATCGCTGAATCGAAGTAGGAAACGTTTTTTTTTTTTTTTTTTTTCTTTCCCTCACTCGGTCGAGTGCGAACGACCGAGTTCGATTCGGTTCGGTTCAGTTCAGTTCGGTTCGGTTTGGCTCGGCTGGATTTTCGGAGCTCGAAGCGATTTGCGCGCAAAGATAACCGCGAAAGGGGCGGGCGGTGTGGCCGGCCGCGACGATTTCGGAGTATAGTTTTGCGGCTGTTCGCCTCTCGAACACGCTGCGCGTGTGCCGCTGACCCAGTTCGTAGGGATGGTCTAGAACCTAATTTCGACCGACGGCGCTCCTACTTCGACCCACTTTCGCGACGATCTTTCGCGTGGCTTTACGTGGATGCAGCTTCTGACGAACGAGATCTCCCGAATAAACAGCAACACACACGACAAACAACCGCGAGTCTATACCGGCGCACGCGCCTCGTCGTTCGCCGCGAAATTTCCAATTGAATTTTTCCTCGGAGCCGCGTGAACGCGAACGCAATCCGGTGATCCGCCACCGATTCGCGCACTCTCGCTCTCGTTGATTCTATTATTAGCTGGAAATGTTCTGCAGGTGTCCGCCGAACAAGACTATCTTCGAAACACCTGTTTCTCGTCCGCTCGGACTCGCGCCCCGCTGACAGATCTCCGATGTAGCCGACGCCAGCCGGTGGATACTTAGGATAGTTAGGCGTATAAATATTCTTAATATTGTCTATCTCTGTCGGAGCTGTCGGTTTGCAGCTTTTGTGTCGTAAAGTAGCCGATCAGTCGACGAAAGTCAGTCGTGTCGATGCTGCTCTCGCATTTTATGTTTCGTGATATCGATAAGGGGTGCGCGTTGCGCAGCGAACGTTGAAAAATTCATTCGCCGATCGATGTCAACGCAGGATAGTTTCGTCACGTATCGTCTCGCGCAGCGATGATTTGGAATGGAGCAAAACTTGAATGTTTCGCGAATTTTTTCTCCATTGGTAATTATTGAAATGAGAACTTGCAGTGTTTTTGAAACATTCAGTCCTTGAAAAGGGATATTCACTTAACTATTAGAACGTGGATTGTTCTTGTATGCCTGATGTGAAACAAAACTATTGGTTTTCATAATGTAGGGCTTTTTTTACCGGAAATATTGTAGCCCTTTTCCATCGTAGCAATTAATAATCGACATATAATTTCGAATTTCATAAACAACTCCATCTTGTTGAATATTAAGAAAAGGAAAAAAAAATTGATAATACAGGGCTGAAAATCATAATTATATATCTGCAGAAAATTGCAACTTTCCATCTAGTAGCTACTTAAAAAAATTCGCGAATTCTACTTATTTTTCTGTGACTCAGAATGTTCTGCATTCTTAATCACAAATTTCACAACGTGGATTTACGTCGAAACTTAAGCCAAAGCGAGAGTACTACCAACACCACAAATTACGCTTTTTGCAAACTTCCTTCTGTTTCTTATTACCCTGTCAACCCCTTCCCCTGAAGAGTGTTGATTCCATCCGAGGAGACACGCGATGGAAGCGTTTATTTGAAACGCGCGAATGTTTGTCGTTTTCTCCTTGCCGCTTTCCCCTAGTCGATACGTTCGCACGCAATTTTCCTATTTTCCGGCGTTTCGTTCGCTCTGATTGCACGATCACTGTATGTGTAAACACAAAGCGCGAGACTTTTACCGCGGATCAGACAGGCAAGAGCCAAAGTTGGCCCGATGTTACATTCCGATGTGCAGTCGGTAGCGAGGTATGATTCACTCTCTCGCCTACCTGTGCAGGTCCGTTTCTACGGGTGACTTAATTCAACAGGATTCACGTGCTCGTTCGCGTGTCAAATCGTGGAAGGTCGGATCTTTCCGTCCGAAAAGATCCATTTGTTCGTTTAGATATACAAATACGCAGAGCCCCGTCTTTGTAGAGAATAATGAGAAAAGTGTAGCAGGGGCAAATGTTAATTCAACTACGGACGAGCGAAATTAAAGTTAGAGATAAAATAAGCAAAATTACATTAGACAAAATTGTGGACATACATTGTGATATATTGTAAGGCAATAGCTTTATATACATTAGTCTTAATACTTTGAACGTTCCGTACTTTTATACTTCCCGTATAGATAACTTGAGATGCTTAAAATAATTTATTTATTTATATTAGAGGTACGAAGGGGATCACAGATTTTGATAAAATAAATAAATATACTAAAAAGTAGGTGTACAGTCTCGTTTAGTATTAAACTTATATTTTTGATCATTTTAACGAGCACTCAAAAGATTAAGAATTCAGGAAACTGATAAAAAGAAAATCCAATTTACCGCATAGAGGAAATTCGCTGAGGTGTAAACTTTGTTGATCTAGTTGACTAGTATAGTCGCGAGTGAAAGACTTACGAGTGCCTAGTTTCCCCTTCCGGTGCATTAAAATTCAGCAAGTGTAATAGATTAAGATCAGCGAATTATCAGTAAATGGTTGGTAGATTCAAAGAGAAGGAAACTGCTCTTGAAGAGAAAGACACGTAGATCGAACCTCGAAATTATCGACGAACGATTTTTCGCGCTCACTGGACGAAAGATTACTATCGCGAACGATCTCGAGCCTGAACTTTGCGAACTTAGCGAAAGGAGTCGAAGAAGCTCCGTTTTTCAGTCACGTGCATCAAGGCGATCGGCAACGTTGTCGACAAACGGAAAGCATCTGCTTTCGTGCGATCCACGTTCGAATCCTGGGTGCAGCGTGTAGAACCCCCGAGCATCCACGGATTCACGATGAGAGAAACGCACGCGCCGCGACGGAGCAGGTGCGTTAGACTCGTTACCATTTGAAACGAACGTGCTCGGTCCGCCAAGTTATTAATAAAGAACAGTCGGACGATAATCGGTAGACCAGATGCGCGTTATTAGACGGGAATGGTGGTCATTGATGATCGTCGTTAGTCGTGAGAACAGCTGTTCCTTTCGAATTAAAGAGCTGCAATAGAACTCCGTTTATATTATACCTCTATATTATAATTTATCGAGAGACAAATTGTTCGTCCTTCAATTGAATGTATATCAAATTGTTGTATCATACACATGGTGTATGATGTACACACGTTATAGTTCATAATGGTTCATATAATAGAAGTCGATTGATTCTTCTCCTCGTACGATAGGAGTTTAGGTTCGAATAAATGGATATGACCAGCGAGAGTTTATTTAACCGCGTATCGGTCAAACATTTGGCTCGAGCAACAAACGGAGTTCTGCTGTACATTTTCGACGAATGTCACATACCAAAAAAAAAAAAAATAAAAAAAATATAAAAAATGAAAGATTCTGATCGTTGGTTCAAACATTTTGTTTCAGGCGTAGGGGGAGAGGGTGCATCGTCGAAGCGTTGGAGGGTTTGAGGCAGTGAAACTGGCTGGCCTACAATGTCCGCTAGTATGCGGAGCACTTTGCAAACCGTTCCAGAATCAGTGCCGGCCGACCACGTCACAAACTCCAAAGTAAGTACGAAAACATAAGGAACGCCAAGCCCGTTACGCTCGTGTCATCGTAACTGTTCTTTCGAGGACGAAACGGCTGGCCGTGTTCTCCAAAAAGATCGTGCTCGTTCGAGACCTTTGCGGACACGTTGCTTCGAAGCGTACGAAAAGGGGCTTGAAAATGCCGGGAATGCCCCTCTATCGGATCGTACGTTCGTGTTTTATTTTTTCGTTTTTCTGTTTCTTTTATTTTCCTGTTCGAAAAGAAAAGGGAATTGCACAGGAACAAACACGATAGCCGCTTCGTCGATCGATAATGTGCCTTGTCACGCAAAACGTGTTAAGGGTATGGTTGAAGGTTGAACGATTACGTTTGGAGGAAGGCGTTACGTCTGCGGAAAGAAAAAAAACAAAATCGCACAGCTCGACCAAGAAAACTCGACTTGTCGAGTTGCAAGTAGAATCGATAAAAGATAAGACAGTGGTCTGAGACACTTCAAATCACCTCGAGTCTGTATATCCGACGAAAATTCGAATCGATTCGAAACTTCAAGTCTTGAAAATCTTGATCGTCGCTGTAGCCTTGAAAGGCCTGATCGTTTTGAATGTCTTGAAAGTTTTGAAAGTTGCGATGTAGGGTTTTGATAGGTGAGGCGAGGAGTATTTAATATCAACGAATATAAAATTATAAAATTTGCTACGAATATATTATAAAATATAAATATCGAAGAAAATCCATAAAATCCGAATAGATCTTAAGATTTTGAAGGCGATCAAGATTTCCAGGACTTGAGACTTATCAAGACGTTCGAAGAGTTTCAAACTCCAGATTATACGGAAAGTGATTTGGATTTGTAGCCACAGTGTCGTATTATAATGAAATAATATAATACTAATTTGTTCTAAAGAATTCAGTGTAAAGAAGTATAAAGACTAAGAACGCAGAACATCGGTATTGCCTGATTTTAAATATTATTGATTACAAGAAGATGAAACCAGATTCAGCAATTAATTAAAGTTTAAGAACTTGAAATATCTATGAATATATAGATTCTGTAATTAGCAATAGTCGGGATCTAAAGTAAAAGATTTAAGCATTGGAAGTTAAATATTATATTGTATAATATTTATAATAAATATTTACATTAGTATTAAAAAATACTTATTTCAGAATAAATGAGTTTAATAAAACTATATATATATATATATATGCTGTTATATATTACAATAAATAATAACTTAACGTTCATTTTATCTGAATACGAAATGAAGATAATACAAATTCGAATCGATTCGAAGTGTTTCTTTCATCGCTGTTGGCACCAAAAGGAGTATGGTTGTCACGTCAACCTCTGAACGTAATCGTCGTACGTTTGGTAATGTTGCTCTATTGTGACGGACGCGTAATTGAAAGGTGCTTCGTGACGTCTTTGGTTAACGGTTCGAGGTATCAGCAGTGTACTAACGTGTAACACTTCTCAATGAAAAAAAAAAATACATGATCGAGAACCCAAACGATCATAAAGAGATCAAAAGACCCGCGTTTCTACTTGCGATAGAAATTTCGCGGAAAACCGAAACGTTGGTTGATCCGATTCGAAAAATTATCTCAAACGTAACGCGTATTCGAGTATTCCATTTCTTTTTTTTTCTTTTTTTTTCTTTCCATCGCTCGATTAGCTGCAGTTCCGTCCTCACGGGATCAGGGCACGAGCAACGATATACCTGATGACTCGGCTGAACAGGTTTTCACGACTGGTTGCTTTCGAATTTTCTCTCGGTAGTAGCCGGCGAACGTTCTTTATTCCCGAGCAGCTCTGGTCGACCCGGCCGAGCTTTCACGTCTTCGTTTCGTATGCGTATACCGAAACGATCGGTTTAATGCTTTCTCGATCGCGTCCAATGCTGCCGGGCTAACGTCCTTTAACGCAGATCTTGAATAGGGCTCTCCGAGCGTACGTGGTTTCGTCAGTGAGTACGTATTCGGTAGTACGGTACGACGACACGCCGATTAAACAGCCGAAATCCTCGTACATCCGGTGTGTTGATCCGCGCCACGCTGTCGAGTTTTGCATCCTTCTTTTGCTTGTATAATACCAACGAACACAGTACAGTACTAACGAATTTCACGCGTCTTCAAGGCTTTATGGCTGTTGACGTTTTCAATGAAAATCTCACACTCTGATCGATCAGCGATAACCTTCGTCCGACGAACATTGAATTTATCACTATTTAACTTGACTGATAATTATGGGGGGGGGGGCGGAGGGGAGAGACCTAGTAAAAGTACAGGCAATTGTATGAAAAAATAAGGGTATGTAATGAATTCGTAGTAATAACAATGTTATTTTGAAGAAGGGAAACAGGTACTCGTTTAGTTTAACCCCAGGTTCGTACTTGGAGAAACATTGAGAGGTTATAGAAGACCATTAGTCATCGGGGGTGAGACTGGGCCCAGCGGTCGTACCGCGCCAAATTCAACGCCGCGAGACACCGACACGTTATTTTCGAGCGATCTGGGCGTAGTCGACGCCGTCAATGACGACTTCTTGTATTTCAAACGGGTCGTACCATCCTCTCGAATCGTCCAAGCGCCGTCGTCTCTCCTTAACGTTGTTCGACCTAACAATCGTCTTACCTAACAATAAGTCGTCTTCTTCGATTAAAAGTTTTAGCTAACCTGGAAAGGGGATCGGGGTGGGTAGGGGAATTTTGTGCGAAACCAAATTTTCTAAAGAATTCGACGGGTATGTTTAGCATTACCGGCTCGTCGAATCGCGGCGACAATCGGGACAATGCGTCGGTCAGAATTGTATGGACGCTGACTCGTTTACAAAGGTCGTACACCAGTCGAGTTTAATTCGCCTTGCGTGACACTCTGTCACTGTCATTCTTTTTTTTCCCCCTCTTTATTCTCTCTCTCTCTCTCTCTCTCTCTTTCTCTTCCTTTCTGTCTCTCCTTTGGCTTTCAACCATCCAAGTGTCTCTCTTTTCGTCGACAAAGTGCACACATCACCGACGTGCTTAGTCGTTGGCGTTGATAATTGGTCGTTGAGCTGAATTTCAGCTGGCCAATACCGGGCGACGAGAAGTCGGATCGATCGAGCGATCGCTCTCCGGACTCGTTCTTCACCTCCTTCCGGATATCGTGGAGGAAGCGGTCCGCAAAGCTTTAAATCGTCGTCCAGTTTTTCTCTCGTAACACCCCGAACACTGTCTCCGATTGTCCTCGTTTCTCGAAGCAACGAGTCGAACCAGCTAAACCAGCTTCCGCGACGTTGGACCGACGGCAGGGGTGTGTTTTTGAACTGTCTATTAGATTGGCGCGTACGAAATGTATCGTTCATTTGAAGTTTGAATTTGACAAGTTGATATCGTCGTCAATTAAGAATCGTATCAAAAAAAAAAAAAAAAAACAGGAAATTTATTATAAACCGCATATATTCAAGAAAATTTATAATAAATACAGACTATTCCTGAATGTTCGGTTAATTTTTTTTTTTTTTTTGCATGAGAATGGGCGTGCGATTCATTTCAAAATGACTTGTAATAATTTCATTTAAAGTTAATGAAACTATTTGGAAAAATATATAAAATTGCAAGGGAATTGTTTCAATGTAACATAGATATTCTTCTAATTTTCAACTTGTACGATCAACTATTTTCTTATTGCAAAGAATCTGATCGTTCTGTCTGTAAACGAAGAGAGATTAAATAAACGTTGCGAGATAGTTACGTGCTATTAAAAAGTTTCATCTGAAAATGTACGACGTTTTGTCTGCACCAACTTAATGCACAATTATGTACGTATAATCAAAAAAAAAAGAATAGAGGGAAACGTTGCCAGGAATCGGGATTGAGATCGCGATTACCTGTAGATTCGTTCGTGAGAGGAACTATATATCGATGTGTTCTCGTTTTCGACCCGACGGGGTTATCGGTTCACCTTGAATCGCGCAAATCCGATTGACCGCGAACTCTGATGCTCACTAGCTGATGCCTAACTTTAGCCACTTTCTTAAACGTACTCGTTATAATTATTCGTTAAGTGTGAATTTAGTTCACGGCATTTCGCCAATTCGCCGCAGACCCTGACGCGTATTACCGTGGCACGCGCGTCTCGCGTCTCTGGTAATCCTCTTCACTTGGCTGGCAAACAAAAGCTTCCCCTCTTCATTTTGCGGAACGTTGCTTTAAACACTTCGGTAACATTGAAACGATCGAAGCAGTTTATACAGGTATACAGCGAGAGTCAAAAATGAGTGTACACCTAACAAAAATGGAGGTGGAGAGATTGAGGTTTGTACAATCTGTATAGTGAGAGTCAAAAATGTATATATGTACAAAAGTGAGGAGCATTATGGAGTATATCGTTTATATTATTCACTTTTATTAATGGAGTGTATTAAAAAGACTGAGAGACAATAATATAGCAGTATCTAATGTTTATCTGATATTTATAGTATTTCGAACATACGAAGATAAGAAATATAAAACTATGAAAAGTCTTGTAAATATTATCAAACGCAATAATGTTTTTGAGATGGTTTCGAGAGTCGGAAAATTGTTAAAACATTAATTTCTATTAATGTTATTAAAATAAATAGATTCGATAGTTTAAAAATTAAATCGAATTTATCTGCAAGTCTAGTTACAAAAACTAAATTGTCAGATTCACAAATTTTTTTGACAAGATCGAGAGCCGAAGCGTATCGCGAAAATATAGTAATTAATGATCTGAACTAATTATTTCTCTATTACGATCTCCAATGAGCTAATGGAAAATCAAGGTAATAATAGACAAATTTCGTGCTTTCGAGGTGTGTATTCACTTTTGTCTTTCACTGTACATCCCCAGTTAGACCTATATCCCTATTTAGCCTCCTCTATTCAACAAGTAAAGTCGTTATTGGAGAGTATTCAGCATAAATTTATTAGACTCGAGGCGCATAAAAAGGGCACGAATTTTACGGTCATAATTGTAACCTCATTGTAGTTAGAAATCTTCGGTCTCGCCTTGAAGTGTCTAGGTAATGGGTACAGATTTATAACTTTTGGAAGAACAAATATGGACAATAAATTACATTGTGGTAAAAAGGACTTTATGAATAATACAGAAAATATATTGCGTTCAAATTGAATAGAATGAAATAGAAGATATTGTAGGACGAATAACTTGAAACAATGTCGATGATTTTCTACAGGCAGGAAATTGTTGACGATATTAATATAATCAGGGTAGATCTGAAAAATTCTGCTAAGTACGTTCTTTTATGCTCTTGGCTGTGAATGACAAATATAACTCGTCATGAAGAAATGGCAATTTCTTGCGTAATGACGAGCATACTCGTCACGCGAGAAAATTAATTACAATTTGTTACGCGAATTAAATTTTTCGCGGGAAATAAAACATATTTGTAAATTTTAGACATTTTGGAATATTTTTAAACTAGACTTGACTAATTCTTTTTACATCGTTTCTAAATATTTTCTTGCTATTAATATTAATTATCATTAATTATTAATCAATATTAATTAAGTTAAACAATAAAATTGTTGATTTTTTCGAAAAAGAAACTAGTATTATTTCCTTGTAATTTAATTTAATTTTACAACAGCTACACATAGTCTGTGTCTGACGAGTATAATCGTCATCGCGTCGTTCCGCCGACACAATGTCGAATACACGCACTGTTAAAAACGGCATTACAGCCAAGAGGTCAACGAAATGAATAACAAGAGACTCTTTTTTGCTTTTTCATAAACATATCCGAACGTGTATACATACTCATGCAAGTTTTGTGTTGCGATTCAATTTTTAAATAGTGAGTATACGACAGGCAGGACATCGATAGAGTTTTAAAGTCGCTTGACACGGCTAACGCCAGATGGCGAGCGTTGTCTTTCCGCTCGAATCCGTATAATGGTCGAAGAGCCTGAGACGGGGAGGGAGAGACAAAAGAGAGATTGACGATGCACTTTGTTGGCTTCGCTGGTATCGAACGAGAACCGTGGCATTCACTGTGTAAAGTTTTCTCCTTCTCGGACGTCCGTCGATGAAAGTTTTCGGGAACGTTAAACAAATCCGCCATGCTCGAGAGAACAAAGGTGAACACAGCGGTTTTTTGGAGTAACAACACACGTTATGATCCGAATAACAAGATCGAATAACTCGTTGTTTCTCCAGATTCTCGAGACCGACGCGTTTTCGCTCGTTACTTCACAAAATAACGCGAGACAATTGGTTGGTCAGGCGAACTCCATAAATGGCAGCAGCGGTCATTTATCGAGGAATAATTGTCCTCGTTCGGTCGGCTCTCCCTCGAGTTCGCTGTCTCGACTCTCAGTCAATTGTTTCCACGTCGATCTCCACCTACGAAGCCGGCTCTCCGTGTCTCGCTGTTCGCTGCATCACAAGCCATCGTTGCGTATTTCGCGTCTATAATTTTAATTAGTCAGTCTGAAAAAAGTCATGCGCCTCGCTGTCGCGAGTCAACGAGTCTACGATCGTTTATTCTGGCATCGTGAACAAATTCACTCTCTGGTAATTGCTGGCAGATGCTTGCGCGTTTAAAATTGTCAATTATCTCGGTAATTGTGCCGAACTACACGAGTAACACAGAGTGCATTTGTTTTTCACTTCAGTTAGGCGATATGAAAAAAAATTACGATCGTCATAAAGTCTACGAAAGTCTTATGTCACAGCGCTTTTTGCAAGACTATTGCAACATCTTTCTACACTTTGTTATCTATTTTTAAAGGCTTTTACGCAAAATTATGTAAAATATTTTACATTTGTGTAAAAGTGTTTTTACGTAACGCCTGTGCTTCAGTAAATTGAACGCGAGCGACTAAAGCGTAAAACTAATGTCGGAGAAATAAAAGTGCAAGGAATAGAAGTGAGTTGGTTGATGAAAGAAAGGACACAAACGTTTGTTCGTGCATTTTACGAATAATCGTTCAAATTTCTGGAAAATACGTCGAATCTTGCGTTTGATGATATAAGCATTTCACCGAATTGAGAAAGTAGATCAGCAACGATCGAGAAACCTTGGGACCTGAAGGTTTTCTCTCGACCATACTGAAGCATCTTCTTCATCCTAGATTTTCATCGCGAGGGAAAAAGTCGTCTTTGCGATTTCGCCCGTGGAAGAAAAGAAAACGTTCGTGTTGCGCGACGTGCGTGACCGCGTTTCACTTTTTGCGAGAACCCCGATTCTACCAATCGAGGCAAGCTCGGAGCCTTCGATGTTCGAACGAAGTCAGAAAACACCACCTGAAGTTAAAAAGATCTTGACATGGTCAATCCATTGAACGAGAAGTTGGCGCGCAAATAAATTCCACTTGACATCGATGCAAGTTTTTTAATTGTAATTCAACGATTTACAGTAATTGTCGCCTTGTCATTCAGAACGCTAAACGAACGAATGCTCATTCGCCTCCATTTCGACAAATTTACGCTCATTTGTTACAATAACATTCGTTTAATGAACACGCGGACATTGACAAACTCAAATTTGATCGTGGCAGAGAACGATTTCACGTGAAAGAGCAAAAATCTGCAAAACGAAATTTTTTGGAGCCAATTTTGACACGTGTGGATTTTACATAATATCTTTTTCACACGCTTCGCAAATATTTTTTACTGTTTCTGCGAGAAGTAAATTCTTTTTCTCCGAAAGTAATGTACGATACGTGTGTGTATCTTAATAATAGTCATTTTTTCATGGATTTTTAACAACGAGGAAGCAAAAATGTAACGCTTAAAATATATAGGTATACTTGTAATTATGACAAGAGATAGAATAATTAAAATTACACGGGAACAAAAGAATAATTATATCTAGAATTTTTCACGTGATATACACGTAATATGTAGACACGGTGATTCGGAGTTAAAAACTGTAGATTTAATTATTCTCGTTCTCGTTTATCGTACCAGTTTTCACCTTTTCTTTAGCAATTAATCAACTCCTTACGTTACGATTTTCTCCTCAGTCTTCAGTAAACATTATTCTAAATTATATATAATTTCGATCTATTAATCTTCAATTTGAATCGAGTTAATTCTATAGGACTCCAAATCATGAGACTATAATTCCTATCACGATGTTATATAATTCAAAGGATCGTTGCGACATTAAAACACATTAAGAGTAAAGAATTACAAATCAGTTACACAGCAGAAGGATATAAAGACATTCAGACACCGACATATCGTCATCATCTTCCCCAGGATGGGAGAACGTGCGGAACCATTTTATCGCTGATCCCTCGATAGCTAGGAACAATACCCTCGAAAGTAGCTTGTACGCGATTTCGTGTCACTTTGGGCATCGCTCTTGATTCACACTAGCAGGGGTACACAAGTTTTTTGCAGATTAATCGAATATCGACGAGATCAGGGGACAAAAGCAACCGTCGAGTGATCAACTCGACTTGAGCTCGGCTATAGACGTGTCTCGCGTGTCTCGTCCTCCTCCTCCTCTTCGAGTTTGATCTTGGCGCTGATCGTTGATGGGAATAGCAAACGTTGCACAGACTCGTGTTCGTCGTGTGTCGTTTGCATGTTGCATTTCAATCTTCCTAAAGTGTCTGCCCTCCCTCTTTCTCTCCTCCTCCCTCTCGCGGACAAGTGGCTCGTTAAAAGGAACCTGCGCTTTAGAAAACCTTTCTTTCATGGTTATGTCGCTCCCGGAGTTACGCAACCGTGTTCCACTAGCTTCCTACTCTCGATATCATTACGTTGAGATTGGAACTGTCACTGGCCTGTTTAGATGTTCGGATGAACGAAGGATAGATACTCGAGGATATACTACACGTGTTTACTCTCGGCATAATTTGTATTTTTGCGCGTGAAACAACGAAACAATATCTTCGTTTCTCTCTATACAGACGCGATTTAAGTAGAACAGAAAAAAAGAGTGCCTCGATTTGTTTTTTAGATCACAAGACTCGTACGTTCAACTGCCATATTTTGTAACTAGAACGTAAGCCCTAAAAAGATATTTCGTAGAAGATTGTCATTCGACGAAGGAGTCGGTTATTAATTGCAGGGTATGCTACAAATTTGTAATCTACCAAATTTGTAATTTTTGGCTTGCTTCTGTTTGATGATAGAGGCACTCGGATAACATTCGAGTGACATTCTATATGTAGAATATCTCGAGATAGAACTGCGTAGTTACGATCGAGACGAAAACGGTGCCATAATATCGACGCGTGTCGTTTGCCCTGCTATTTACGAATATCTCGGGGAAAACGTACGCTGCAAGGGTGTACGCTATAACGAGCAAGTACCTACGTTACGTGTTTCTCGCATAAAAGAATACGTGAGAAAGGAGAACGGAAGAGAAGGTCGGTGTTGGGCGGTGGGTCATTTAGCTCGAACGAGCGCGAACGTGCAACAAGAGATCGACGAGGTGGTGCTCTTCGATCGTATCGTCCTTGAAAGTACACGCTCTTAACTGCTGTTAAGAGTAAAAGTTCGTGCTTCGCCCTTGAAGTAACGCGCGTAACTTCGCGCTTTTCTCAAACGGTGCTTCGCTTTCCAAGAGCAAGGAACTTGCCTCCCCAGCAGCCAGGCGAGAAGAAAAACCGGAGTTCCGCGATGAGTCACAACCTCGTCGACAAAATTTTCCCACACGTTTTTAATAACGTGGAATGCGTTACGATCGTCGTCCTTCACTTTCTCGTCCAGGTGGCTCCTAAACGTCTAATTCCCCTGGGAGAAACTGTGCTTCTATTCTTAATGCAATGCCAAGGACGCGCGCATCACCCACTTTGCATTGATTATACGAGTTTGGGGGGGATCGATAAATCGAAGGTTAAATACACGCGGCACGTGTGTGGAGAATAATAATATCCGTGTCGCACGGGGTTCCTACGAAAAGTGTTAATCTTTTACAAAGTATAAGGGTCTTCTTCGCGAAACCTTACCCCATTCCTCGGCCTGGTGGGAAGTTATTTTTGTTCTTTTATCATTTC
This sequence comes from Frieseomelitta varia, assembly GCF_011392965.1. Classification (NCBI taxonomy): domain Eukaryota; kingdom Metazoa; phylum Arthropoda; class Insecta; order Hymenoptera; family Apidae; genus Frieseomelitta; species Frieseomelitta varia. The sequence continues at coordinate 55,373 of NW_025110280.1, read as the reverse complement.
CTTCGTCGATCGAAGGAAAGGGGCAAAGTTTTCAAGGAGGAACGAAAACGAGAAGTCGACGGAGCCCGGAGACCTCTTTTTGTTGGTCGAAGTGACGTTAATAGAAAGGATGACGTCGACGTTGCGTCACTCTCTTGTTGGAATTGACTATGACTCGCGGTGAACTTGGAAGGAAAAGGTTGAGATTTAATCGGTCGGCTGCCGGTAATCGCGAGTGAGTCAGAGGGAATAGAACTGGAGAATCGGTTTAATGAACACATCTACTTTCTGTAAGTACGAAAGTTTAATTCAATTTTAACGTAATTTATTAACATACTGTTGCTGATGATTCAGTTATGTACAAAGATGAGGGGATACGGGCGATCGTGTAAGATAGAAATACAAAATATATGGGCAAATGTATAGCGTTGAGAAAGTAGAGAAACAGAGTGAAATGAGCTCAACATTTAAACTATTAACTATGAGTGTAATTTATTAGTAATTGCAGGAAAAATATATATATATATATATATCCATAAATGTTTGAACTGTTGACGAAATTCGATTAAAAGATCAACACGGGTTGTTACATTTTTGAACTTTTATAATGGAGGAATAAATGTTTCTGTACCATTATTTCTTTGCTTCTTGCAATAACTGGGCCCAAATGATTCGCAACGAATATATACGTAACGAGTACTTGATACTTATAGAAACTTTCATAGAAACTTATACAAACCTATTGTAGCTAAAACCACTTAAATATTCATCTATTTCCTTCTTATTAGTAGGTACAATTCTTCTGTTAGTATCTTAGTATATATTCTTGTAAAGATCCACGACTGAAGTATTTAAATTAATAGATACATCTTTTATATTATCCATTTTACATAATATGCAATTAATCAGTTAAGATCAGGGACGAAAGTTAGATTAAATAATTATTATTTTGCATATTTGGAAGTGTCAAAATACTTACAGTATACGTATCTATAATCTAATCTAACTCGCAGGGAGACTCTTTAATACTTTAATTACCAACGATTAAAGCATAAAATTCACTATCAGAGACATTGAAATCCAAAAATTGGAGAAACTTTATAATACAATGGAGAGTATATACGAGCTTTTGTTCATATATTCTACGAAAAATTATTTAAATTTTTAGAGACACACTGTTTTACACCTATAAAAATGCCTGGCAGAAATTACAAATTGGCCAATTTAATAGTTCTATTTGGTAGCTCTAAAAAGACTCCACACGAGAAGATTCATTCTGTGTCGTTACATAAGTTCACATGTGTCACATGTGTCCTACAGAAAAGGTCAATTCGTTGTTAAAAAATTGATAGTTCCGCGCAATTTCCCGAGGCTTAGTTTCACAAACTTACAATTTCACGATATATCGATCGGTGGATCGGCGATCTCGCGCCTCATCTCAACGCGCGTTGCATTTTACACGTTTAAAATAAAATTTCCTCCCTCGCGCTCGGCTCACCGTAGCAAATGGCACAAGCCGACCGATTAACTAGGTCGATATCTAGATACGCGTGTAAGCAGATCGTGTCAAGGATGCGTACGCGAAGCTGACGGTTACTCGGGAATCGATAACCGTTCTCTCTCTCTCTCTCTCTCTCTCTCACTCGCTTTCACGATCTATCGACTTGGGTACCGTTGCACAGAGTTCGCTTTCTATGCTGGATGCGCCCGCGGACTTCTTCGGGTCGAGAAACTTGAGAGACCGTTGAACGTACTGACCCCAAACTTCACCGCTGTAAGAATCGAATCTTTTTTTCGCGGCGTTATCGAGTGCGCTATATCGATAGATCGATCCATCTAGTTTCCTCTAGCGTGTCGAGGATAGGAAAATGAAAAAGAAACCGCGGTATTGAAAAAAANAAAAAAAAAAAAAAAAAAAAAAACGGAACAAAGTGATTAAAGAAACACGTAAAAGTCAAACCGGTTTACCTTGACATTAAACTTTTTAGCCACGGGCCGATTCTCGGGAGGCTCGTTCCGTGCATCTTATACCATGCTCCCAGTCCCAAAGTCAATTAATTTAATGGACCTCCGACTCTCTGTGTCGCTGCTAGTGATGGGACCGAGTATGCAGTGAGTACAATTGACGCTAGATTCGAAGAACGTTGCAAGCACTTTTACGAATACACAGCGTTTGTTTAAATAAAATCGAGACCACGCGAAACACACATCGAGAAGTATTATCTCTGTACTGATAAAAACACATTTCAACGCATTGTAAGCGAGTGACAAATCAAATTTATGGACCATCGCTGTATGACATTTTAATCTCTCTTTGAAATTATTTACTCCGGCTTGGTTGCGTAATTTTCGAAAAAAAAAAAAAAAAAAAAAAAAAAAAAAAACCGAAAAGATAAAAACAATTCACGTGACGATCTTAAACACGGGATTTATAACTTGCAATATTACAAGCTTGAGCAAAAACTTTCAGATTTCGAATCGGTTCGATTCGTACAAATGTCAAAGCGGTACATACCGTTGAACATCATCGTTGTTGGGTTCGATCTCTCGCGTGTACGCGTTGAACTTAATCCCTATCCTCCGTACTCTATGTTATCTCCTCTACACGCTTCAAACGGCCTCTCCCGCTTTCCAACCATCTCTCTCTCTCTCTCTCGTCCTCTTGCGTGTTGGTTCGCTTTAAATGTATTCGTTGCACAACGAACGCATCTAGGCGCGGTACCGTCTGTTTAATTTCTATTCAAGCGGCGGCATCCGATGCACGCAGAAATGCATGCACGTTCAACGGTGTTGTACGTGACCAGGGTAAACGCACGGTGCATGAAAGAGGGCCGTGTCGTTGAAGTCATAAGCGCGCTTGTTAGTGACCTCACTGGCTAGCCGGCCGGTTAAACGCTATCGATACTTACACGGCCGATGTCTCGTCTCTGGATGATGGATCAATCGGTATCGAAACTCGATGGGAGCGAGGGGGGGAGAGCGAGGAATGTCGCGAAATAGCTCTGTCGAGAATACGTGACTCGTTTGTTCATTTTTAACTTTAATATTGTTTAAATTAGTTTCTCGTATTATCTGCGTTCTAATATTGTTTGTTCCAATTTGTTCATGGATAAGTGCCCAAGCGAAAATTTAAAAAAAATTAAGCACGGCGGTTGATGGTTTAAAATTAATTTAAAGTCGAAGACGCTGTTCAACTTGAAGCTATTGAAATGAATTTAATGAATCTCTAAATATTAATAATAGATTTATTTTAGTTTGCTGGTAAAAGAAAACATTTAATGAATTTGCAGAGAGAGAATTGTTTGTTAGGTTCAACCTTTCCAAAAGTCTGTGAATTTAACGCCAAACGAGAAGCGTATAATATCTTTACTGGTACTGATATTCTGCGTTCTTAGTTTTTGTATTTCTTCTACATCGTCTTTATATTTTTTAAGAACAGCGAATTAATACTATATCAGCACCTTTTGATATATCGTGACACGTTATCTTTTTTAAATCTCTAATGAATAGATTTTTATCGTTTGTGGAAAATATGAAGACAACAAAAAGTGCACAGAACGCGCGTACTGTACAAAAATATATAAAATCCTCAAAGTGGAACACCGATTACAATATTTGGTAGATGAATCGGTCTTCTAACCGGATCCCGCTGTTTTAATTATCTTCGTGGAAAATATGAATTTTTATGAAAATCCACAATCCAATCGTTTTAAGCTTTTCCAATTTGTCTGTACAATAATTCAGTAGTAGACTGAACATTGAAGAGCAGAAAAATGAATATTCCCCTTTACCCTTCGACAACTCTCGACTCAAGGGATCGTACGCATCACTGCCCTCTGAAAATGCTTTTTCGACCACTGACGAACTTCTCCGAAACGAGAGAAAGTCTCTCTCGATCGAAGAAAAATACTCATCGGCGATTTGTAGTAACAAGTGACGACACTCGCGTTTATGCATTGCATCGGATACATTGGTTGGTGCGCGTGGACAAGAGACGAGTGATAGAAAGAGAGAGAGAGAGAGAAGGAGCAGCAGAGAGAAAGATGCGTGCCAGAAGGACAGAGACCGATCGTGAAAGGGGGAGGGGGAGAGAGAGAGAGAGAGAGAGAGTGAGTGTGTGTATGCATCGGCGGTGTAAGATCCAGTAACGAAAGAGCTCGGGTCGAGCGGAGCTCGCGTGTCTCCGTCACGGCCGTTCCACGCTCAGTTAGCAAGAGACTCGCGATCGAGCAGCATACTCGCTCGACTCGTTTGTCAATTCCCCGTTGATTCGGTTCGGGCGTCGATCGTGATTTGCTCGACGCGAGTCGTCGCTCTTCCGTTCGATTATTCGACCGATACGCGGCGAACGCGAGCGAAAAACCACGTGGCAACGCGACGCGACAGCTCTTCGACTCCTCGTTTCGTGTCTCTTTAAAAAAAAAAGAAATATACGCAAATCGAAATCAACTTGCAAACGCGTGTGTCGACTGTGTGAGAACTACTCGTCTTTGAGAACGTTCCTCGTCTCGTTGCCGTGTTGCTCGAGATGCTGTGCTCGAAGGAAGGTGAACAAGTTTCTTCAAGGTACACGTCGTGTCTCTTTCCCTTCGTCGTGCCGTTCCATTCTAATTCCAAATCCCGAAAATTCCAAAGACGAAAACGAAGCGATCGGTTCGAAAAATCGTCTCCCGGGAAATTCCTGTTACGAACGGAACTGTTCGAAGTTGTAAGTCAGTCAGCGCGATTAGCATGCCGATAGAACGAGTCGGGAACGTTAATCGTATCGACGATAACTGTACGGCAACCGCTCGATACAGTGACGTTGACACATTAGACCGATTTGGCCTAAAATGCCCTCGGCTAACATCGAGTTCGTTGCTTTCTCTAGCAAGCAATTTTCATCCTCTTTTTTTTTTTTTTTTTTTTTTTTTAATCGATATTTGCACGCATCGATCACGGGGGGAATTTACATTATCGCTCGTGACTCGTCGACCGGCGAGATCGCCGATCGAAAGTTTCGCGCGAGCAGGGAACAACAAAGAAACGCGTGACGCGAGTAACGATCGGTGACATTGCGCGATTGGTTGGTACGCTTGGTTGCGCGCTATACACCGTCGCCTTTTAATTCGCTGTCCCGCTGATGCAACAGGTTTGGCCATCGTCGTTCGGTCACAGCTATTCCCTGCAGAAGTTTCGTTTTCTCGCGAAGTTCGATGAGACGAAACTCCGGGATTTCGGACGTTTCGCGGCGACGCGAAAATGCACCCCGTGCCGCACGGTGCGAATGTTCGCACTTTCGACGTGGAATCTAGTCGAACCGGTCTTTCTACCGATACTCTCTCGTTCGCCTAAACAGCGAGCCGCGCGTATACTTATTATTACGTTGACCGAGTGGTCCGGTCGACCAAGAACGATTCTCAACGTGAATTCTCGTGTCCATTTTTTTTTATTTATTGCAGCAGGAAGAAGACGGCTCCATTTTTTATGTTTTTTGTTATATATCGGTGTTTCTTCATCCCTTCTAGATAATAAATATATATTATGTACTGTATAATTATATATGAATATCATATATATTACAATATGAGGATATATGAATTGTAATATGTTATGTACAATAATAATATGTAATATATATAATTTTATATATATACACAATATATTTCAAATTATAATATTACTAATATATTTAAAAAATGATCTGCATTTCAAATTCTTTATTTCATTCTATAGTAAAATGTGTATCGTTTACATACATGATAGATTAAGAAACACTGTCCCATTTCAATCAAAAAAACATGATCTTTCATATGATGTAAAAAGCTTCAAGCAATAAGCATGGTGATGAAATATTATTATCTGTTAGTTTTTTAAAAAGTATCTCATTTTTATTTGTTTTTTTCCTTGTTGATTTATTAAAATAACCAAAAGTGGAACTGTCTTCTTATTGCAGCAACCACTTCAATTACAAAACATAATCATCTGATATCTAGGTCTGTTATCTACGTAAAAATTTAAACTGAAATCATTTTAACATTTTACTAGGCATTTGGAATATAATTTTCTTTTCTCTCCAAATTTTGCCCTGTTGGTAGCTGTAACGTCGACTCTCTCAAAAATCATATCAGACAGAGAGCGTATCTATCCATTGAATACTTTACAAGAATAAGCCAGGTCAAGGGCAATCCTTCTATGCTCTCTAAGCTCGTAATGCTCGCCGAGCGCGTAACATCCGAATAGTTATGATCAGTGGTAGTCGTAGCCGTCGTCAGAGCTGGATTCAGATTAAACGCGTATAATGTATTTCACTCGACGAGATGGAATGCGTTTGCGCGTCGTCGTTGATTATGTCAACGTTGTTATTGTTGTCGTCGTTGTTCACCATGCGCGTGCGAGTCGCGTGAAAATCGTAAACCATCCGCTGGCTCGTTGGAAATGATTACGCGACCAAGAGCACCTCGTGGTCAGATCATGCGTCATAGACTCAACTCGCGATCCGCGATTCACTCCAATAGGCTGCACAGCCTAAGGTTACGTACTTGTCCGGGTGTATATATCGGAGAACTGGCCTAATTCGTTTAACTTAACGACATTAGGAAGTCGGGTGCGCGCTCTCTCTCGTTCTCTTTCCCTCCTGGCTCTCCTTCCACTCCTATCTCTCCCCCACCGCTCTCCGTCTGTTTCCATAGTTCGTCTGTTTGTCTGGCTGTGTCTTTCTGAAATCTCGTAGTCGCATAGTTCCGGCCGAAGTGTGTTCGCGACAGGAGCTACTCGCGTCGATCGCGCAAAAATCGAGAACACCCTTGAAATCCCCCCCGAGTGTGCCCGCGTTTGGTGTCGATTCTCACTTGGTGAAGTCGAAACGCGGATTCCGTGTGATACGAGTGGCAAACGAGTTTGAGCAAGAGTTGGAGCTTGATCGAATGATCGACAAATCGATCGATTTAGCCGAGAATAAATAAATCTTTCGGAAGTAGGGGGGGGGGGGGGGCAAATGACCTCTTCTCGGTGCGCGATCGACAACAATAATACTCGTTCTCGAGAGCGTTGATTCTCGCGTTAGTTCTACGAGGCTCCAGGCAAGACGTCGTGCAGACGTCGATGACGAGCTAGAACGAATCTAAATAGAGAGGTACATGGATTTTGGTGTTCTCAAGGGGAATTTCTTGTAAAAATTCGATAGGTACCTTTAAAATAGCTTAAGGTCTTTAGGATATAGGCATGGAAGGAACTCGAATTTGCCAAACACGCGTCAAAACGTGTTTAATATTGGGTTTGTCGATCACAGTTGAAGGAACGTACTCTGCCATAAGTCATCGGATACTTGCTCATTTTGATCAAAATGATCATTACAATATTAAAATTACTGTAGCTTGATTATATTCATTTTAATTCACAAGAAAAATTAATAACATATATGCGTAACAAATGTTATCGAGTGATGAGCCGAAATTTGGACTCTTTGACAAATAACAAACTTTGTACTTACATTCGAAGCAGACCAAACGAGATATTAATTGCGCCAACTGTAAAACGTAGGGCTCGTTTAATGAATGTTGAAAGAATTTCTCGAGAAAGAAAAACGCTTGAACATTCTATGCAATCGTGTGTCAAATGGTTAACAAGACGAAACTATAAAATAATCGAAAATTATTTAGAGAATAATGAAAGACAGTAATGAAATTGAGATTGCAGATTCGCGATCGCGAATGATCAAAAGTCTCATTTTTAGTCTAAATCGTCTCGATTTATTCAAATTGTTCAGTAACTTGTAAATTTATAAAATCTATTGTTCGTTGAATAATTATTGCGTTACGCATGTTTTTATGTTCGATTGGTATCAATGAATTCCGATTCTTAGGCAGAGAATATCTTCTTCATCCGATATAATCCTCTATTACGTTAGAAAGGGGTTAGCCACGATCGAATGGATTACGTAATTTAGATAGACGATTAAGTAATAGATCGAAGACAAAGTCGGCTTGTCGGATTATCGGACTCTGCTTTACGAATCTAACGTCATTCGCCGTTTGTCCTTCTTCAGAAAGCAAGGAAGATGTATCCTCTGTGTTGTTCGACGAGTCGATTGTTCAGCATTTACGATGTAGTAACTGGAACAGAATTGGGCAGAAAAAAAAAAAGATTAATCGACGATGGACGATTAAATTTTTCCAATCGCAATTAATAAATAAAAGAAACTTAATCGGACTTGCAACTATATATATATATATATATATTGACAGTGTCAGGGATGTGTTTCATTTGTATTAAATTCGATTTAATTCTAAAGTGTAGATTTCGCTTTCAAAGTATATCTTTAGTACAATTTCATCACATACTTTTATTACAATTTCGTACGCCGACAAAATTGCAATTAAGTTCGATGTAACAGCTGTAACAATTAAATAATTGACGATCAGCAGTTAGTAATGTTTCGACGAATTTAATACATATTAACATGAACATTGATCGGTCGATGGAATAACAAATTTTAGTCGATTAATGCCTGACGTTGAACTGAAACAACGCTCGAATCGCGTAATCTCGGAGCGGTTGCGTTCACTTCGCAAAAGTTTCCATTATCATCGACGCGTGACAAAGAGCAAAGACACGACGAGGTTTGCTCGTCAGAGTCGCGGTAACGGTATTGGGACATGGTTCGAAAGACAGTGTACTCTGTTTGATAAAATCAAGGGATTCAACGTTGATTCTCGTTATCGCCCGTCCGTTCTTCCAACTTCCTATTAGATTGGTGCATGTGGAATGTTTTATCAGATGGAATTTTAACGCCACTGTGGTTTCTTCACAGATATAGCGTAATATTTAAAGCTTCTGGCGTTATTATAAATTGGTACATTGTTCTCTCTGTCTTCAACATTTCGCAGTTTCAATGTTTTTAGTAAATTTATATCGAAGAGTCTGAATGCGCTTCAACAGTAAGTTTCATTAATTATTTAAGTATACTGAACAAGTATAAAATACAGAGTATACACATGACAATCTGTGTTTTCCTATTTAATCAATGTTTTCGTTGCAGCACGTAATCTTTTCGTATTCTCTGTACGTTGCTTTATCGTCTGTTCTCTTTTCTGAAGTTCACTCTCCACGATGAATTTATTTTTAAACACGTATCTTTCGATATGCTTGTTCAACGTATCATATCGTAATATACGTTATCCTCTTTGAGCCTGCAACAAATAAATTCAATTAATAATTATTTCAAGTGTCCTTGATCGTAGTCACGGGGCAAACAAGAGTTGAGCAAGAGTTAATAGAGTGGCTCGTCAAATTCAAATCTCGGACAAACGACATTTCACACGCACCAACCTGATACAATCGAATACGAATTATCTTGTAATCGGGGATTTTCTTTCACGATTTTGCAAAGGTAATCCGATCGTTTCGATGGTGGTGGTCGCCGTTTGACAGACGGTAGACTTTGGAACAAAAACCGCTCGTGTGACTCTCGCTCGTTCGTTGTGCATGTCGAAATTTAAAGTATCCTTAAGGAACAAGTTCTTGAATTCTCCACCTGCTGCGCCAATCTGGCGACACACCTGCTCCCCGTACAGATTCATACCTGCATTCGAATTCGCGCTCACGGTCGCTTCGTTTCGCTGTCCGATCGGCAACAGCCCAGTGGAAAAATGAAAGCAAAGTCAAGTTGCACGCGGTTATTTCTCTTCTCCTTCCGGTAGATAGCACCACGCCGATAAACGTGCGACAAAGAATAGCCTGATTCGATTCCTCGAAATTCACGAGACTCCAACTTCGTAGTCGCACGCGTTGACGATTCGAACGAACCAGCCCACGAATCGATGGTTCCCGCGGCGAAGAACATTAAAGGATCGTTCCACTTTTAATCGGTGTATCGTCGAGATACACGATCGTGAGCTCACTCGTTGCTCGGCGTCGACGAGTTGTGTGAATTTCTGTGAAGGGAGTGCATCGAGGGGCAGCGAATCTCGGCCGGACATATATACCGTTCGCGGGGGAGAGATTTCAGAAAGAAAGAAAGAAAAGGAACAAAAAGAAAAGTGGGGAATATCGCGCCTCAGGTGGACAACGTGGCTGGAATGTACGTGACGGAGACGGGTAGTCACAAAGTGGCACCTGCTCCTACTGTCAGAGCGAAAATGGTCGAGTACAAAACGTCCAACGAGACTGGTGAACGCGGTGGCGGCGGCGGCGGCGGCGGCGGTGGAGGCGGTGGTGGTACCCACCTGGCCGCCACCGTGAAAAACACGGTGCGCCGTTTGCTTCGTCGGACGAAAAGCCACCGGGACGCGCCGTCCTCGAACGCCGCGTCGATCGTGCAAACGGCGAACGGAAATCGCGCGAATAATCTCGCCATCGTGAGGAACAAGACGAACAACGCGAACGACCCAACAGCAAGGAGATCTCAACCCCCTGTACCGCCGTCTTTCGAGCAACACTCGAGCAGAAACAGTTACGCCAGGCGGCATTCCAGGCTGCGCGTCAGACTTCAGGTAAGAGAAACGTTAACGTCGCGTCGTTTTCGGGGAAAAATCTTTCTCGCGGTATGATTCTTCGAGCGCCTCGTCCAGTCTGACGTTTAACCTGCAATCTGCGTACGTTGTTCGCGCACGTGGATAAAATAGAAATCGATACAGACGAATTATTGGTACCAACGTTTGCCTGTATAACTTATATTTGGAATTGTTATTGGGTGTAAAAGTTAATTTTTGAATTAATCATCTGGGACAATGAAATGTTTCGTACATTTGTAAAAGATATATGTACAAAATGTATGAAACGTGTACATTTGTACATTTTATATGTGCATTTTGTACGAAATATACAAAAATATGTTAAATGTAATATGCATATTATAATATAAACATACTATACGTATATTACAAAATACGTATGCATATTTACAGTAATGTAGTACATTTTCCAATCAAAAGATTCTCCATTACTTTCGATAACTTTCTTCCATATCTGCGAGAAATATATCTAAGAAATCCCATCTCTGAAAGAAGATGGTTAGTTTTGATTAGTTTTGATACGACGAACCTCATTTAATTTTTTAAAATGTATATCCGCCAAATAAGAAAATACTTCAATCAACGTGAGTTGATTGTACCTTTCGAACAAAGGAGCAAATGACATCCTTTGTCTCTTTTACGACGTGTAGCATTTTTCTTTAATCGAAATGCGGAAAATACTTGAGGTAATGTCACTCGATGCTTAAGACTGATTTGAAATCCCAATGTAAATGTTTCGATTTAGAACAGATATGTAACTTCAAAATTATCAAAAGTTTAATATTGAACAGGAAGAGATATAGAATGAATTAGGAATTCATTCGCCTTTATTAAACATTTAGTTTCTGACGCGTTCGTTCGCTCCTTGATCCTCTAATAAATAGATCAATTGTTATTAATTGTAGGGAATAACGTTTAAAAGCATCGAATCAATTTCTACAGTCAATATTTTGTTTTCTGTCAATCGTATGTGGAACTTCCTGCGAACGAAGCTTTGCTCTCTCAACGCGTCTGCGAGTACCACACTCCGAATATCTCTCCCTGTATCTAAGCGATACATGAAGCAGCTATCTTCGCGAGCCGAGAGCGTTTTACTCGCGGAAACCTCGCCTCTTCACGACTGTGAACATTCTCGACGTTCGTCGTCTCTTTCTTTCCACCGGTTTTATCCGTCCAGCGTTGGCTCGAGGGCCCTCGTCGTGTCGTTTCCACATCCGTCTGTATAAATTTTTCCGCGTAATCGATCGGGTCGATGTTTCGTTCGTCGCAGCGCGATTCGTTCCCGACTCGGTCGATTCACCCGTTTACGTAATCGCGTTTGCGACCAACTTCTTCGCCAACTACCGATTTGTAGTTTCTTTCCGTTGTCCAATGACGAGATACCGAGAATATCGTCGACGCTTACGCAACGAATACGAATCGATGATTTCACCCAGACCACGAATCTTCGCCGTTTGAAAGTAATGTACGATCGAGCTTGGGGAGGAGGAAAAAAGAAAAAAAAAAGAGAAAGACTCGGTATGACGAAGGACAAAAGCTCGAAACAAAGAGGACGACGTTCTCGCGTTCGATCGCGCAGGCATGTCGCAGCGAGTTTTCGACGAACCGTCTTTGTGGATCTTGTTGAACGGGTATTGTAAAGAAGGTCCCCGCGAACCAGCTGCCAGTCGTCAACAGCATAATTGGACTGGAGCTTAATTGCCCTTCGAATATATACGAGTCGCAAAAGGTCGGTTACGATGGGCAGAGACGTCGCGAAGCGACTTGGTACTCGTCGGCTCTTCGTACGTGTCATCAGTTTCGAGCGTGTCTCACGGTGGATGGTCGTGCATCTGTAACCTCCAACCGTGATAATTACTTCCTTCGTGGCAAAACAATGAAAATTCACGTAGGTGTATCGGGCTGGTGAAACGCTCCTTTGTCTCGAACAGGAGCTCCTCTCGAACGCGTCTCACGTTAGGTCGTGCTGGTAAAGCGGCCGATCGGATCGATCGATCGATGCTCGTTTTAAAAGGAGACGAACAACTATCGCCGCGAATGAAAATGTATTCGCTTCGCGTTATCCAGCTCTTCTATTGGGAAAAAAAAAAAAAAAAAACGCTTGCGTCACGCTTACATAATAATCGAGAAATAAATTCTCGATATCTAATCTATCGTAGGAGTCTGCGTTTGTCTTCGCGGAGACTCGTACATACGTAGATGTCTCTCGAGATGTCTATTAATACTTATCCGTGTCTTCATTTTGTTGAATCGTTTCGTCGTATCTTGTAAGATCTGACAGAGGCGTGTAACTTGCAATTGCTCGCGTAATTGTAGTTTGTAGGAATTTCTTTTGGGGTGAGGGAGGGATACGTGTATTGTGCGAAACATTTTGAAATTATTCACTATTAACACCGGAGCGAGACTCAACTGATTATGTGAATCAAGTTTGAAACAGATCTAGAGAATGTATGCTTTGAACGAGCTATTATATTAATATTCTTAGAGATTATAGCGAAAACTTTTAGCATATACTTGAGATGATTCACTCGCTGAAATAATTCATTACTCAGTGCATAAGTTTGCGATAAATATCTTGTATTTCTTTTGTATACATTTTCCAATTGACTTCGTTACAGTTGTGTTAATCAAATTTCAAATAACATGTTACAATCTCACGTGTCGCATGTTCTATAAAAAAAAATTCCCCGAATTATTCCTTTCGTGAGTCACTGTATATTATCAAATTGGTTTTATAATCATAATAATATTGGTAACATTGTCACAACACTCTCGTTTCTCGTAATAATAAAAACCCTGCTGTGATCGATAGATGTTCGAATATTTTCGCAAGTACGTAAGAAAGATGAATTTATTAACGATCGGTTACGTTCCTCGGTACCTGTGGCACGGCGCACCTTGGCGCAGTTACTTCTCGCCGCTTTCCTTTCACCGTCGAACAATGCGCGAGCGTATCGCGTAGCTTAATGAACCGCCCAACGATCCCCAGTCTACTCGAGCAAATACAAAGTTTCTTTCAATAACCGGAGCAACGTTGCTCCGAGGAAATAACGTGATCCCCGTTCTCTTTCTCGCGGTCTCCTTCGAGGGAAAAGAAAGGAAATATCACCTCGTTCGTCTCCATCGTTTTTTTTTTTTTTTTTTTTTTACGTAATTCCGATGGTAACGGAGGAATCGTCGAATCGGCGCGCCTCTGCACCGGCAAGATAGCGATACGGTTATGAAACACACGCGGTGACCTTGATAGACAGTGAACTGGCCGCGCGATTTTATCGCGCTATTAGGTTAGTGGAACGAAACGAATTTATTTGTTAGGTACGCGACTAACGTTTAGCTAGTCTGCCTTTGAATGCGCGAGCGTGTTCCGCTCGCCACGCGAAATGAAGGACTGAAAGCAGCCAGTAGCGAGCGAGTAGTGGATGTTGTCTTTCGGCATCAGCAGCGGCGACGTCCACCCTCCGCTGCACGCTCGTTCGAAATTTTCACATAATCGTAGAGAAAATGGAGGAAGAGACGAGAAGGCGGTGTATCGAAACGACAGCGGTTCTCGCGGTTCAATTCGCCACGTTTACCAACACGCAACCTGAGATAATATTTCACCAGTTGCCGACCAGTTAGAAACTGCTTGTTCGTGATCTGCGATCAAAGGCACATTTTTATCAACTGGTGTGCTTACCAAAACTTTCATTTGCGCAGGGTTGACAGAGAATGACGTAAAATTGTTGAAATTCACTTGGCCCGTGTGATCGTTTTATGTATTATGCGTCAGGGTTCGGCGAGTGTGGTTTCTTTTTTGTTGAAAAATTCAACGTTGTTGAAAAGCATCGAACTGGACGTTTAGATATGCTTAGAAAGGAATAGCTTTCTATAAAGATCAGAATATTATTGAAGGAGAGAGATGATTCGGCAAGTGTCGAATTTTATTTTTTTAAGTTTTATATATATATATATGTATTAAATTTATTTATTTATTTATTACGATGTATTAAGTTAATTAATTTATCTAACGTGTTTATTAACATACGTGACACAAGTATATAAAATGCAAACGTATCAGATACGACGTAGTTATTAACAACATATATTACTAATGTGATTGATAGCTTAACTTTTATGAGAAAATAGAAAACACAAGAGTGCATATCATATGCAAAAATATATAAGCATAATATTTATCATAACATATAGTAAATAAAACAAATTTCTCTTTAGAGTCTCTTTAAATGTCTTAAAATTTGCTTGGATGCCATAAAAATCCACAGTCTAGTGATCATTAATCACGAAATGTGATTATTAATTATAATACAGCATTTTAAATTTTATCGTTTTATAGTATTCAAACATTTTGTATATTTTGTATATCGATGTTTTATTACATGATAATGATTATATCGATAAAGTTTGCAACCAGTTTGATAATATGTACAAGTTACAATTTATTTATTTAATAGAAAAGATTAAACATCTGAAAGCTACTAAACATTAAAGCTACTAATAAATCTTAAGCAATGATAATGATTGTTTAAATAATTTTATGATGTTTGAGAAATAGATATGCATTCGTTATATACATTTTTATCGAAGTATACATTTAGATTTGTTCCATGTAATCACGATAATTAAGCCTCGCTACATCGTCAATAAAATTCCAAAATGTCCTACATAACGCGCATAACATTTGTATAAAAAGTTTTTGTAATTATGCGAACAATTATAAGTGCCCTTTCTTTCGTGAGCAGTTGCACGTCGAATTATACAAATTAGGACACCGTAAATAGACAATGATCAATTACGAATGAGTAGAATTGATACTCGAATGAATATCGAAATGATCAGGTTTCCCCCGGTATTGGTATACAGTTTTACGAAATCGGTGGTGAAATCCGCTGGAAAGAGACCAGTTGTCCATCGGTGATGGTAAACTATTCTTCGACGGGACCGGTTAACAACGGCTCGTATGTATTTTAAACGATTCACTTCCGTGATAGTCATCAGGGGACTGTTCATCCGTACATGCATAGGCGACGTTTGTACGAACATTGGATGGGAGTTTTATCAAGGCCGTTTCCATCTAACGAATCGACATTCCCCTGCCGTGCCCAACTGTAATCTCACTGGGAATTATTTTGGACATCATTTAAAATATTATCAATAACACGCGGTCTACAAGCAGCTCTGGCGAGTTCGATGATTTTTTTGGAATTTCTAAGCTCGCGTCGTCCAAAGTTACGCAGAAACTTATCAACCCTCAAAATCACGAAAAACTGATGAAACGCAGCACAGATCCTGTAATTTTGCGATCTTTATTTTGGCAAAAGTTCACCAACTGTTATATCATACAAACCATAGTTACACAATTCTAAACTTGTTTATTTATTATACTATTAACTACTTACAATTAAACGAGTATTAAAGAATATTGCAACGTAAAAGCAACAAGTAAAATAGACATAATAGAAATTAATTAGATTTATTCAATTTCGGATCATTTGTCAATGAAATAAGAAGTAGGACAAATCGTTTGAACTCGAAATCGATGATAATAGCAGCTACTTACGTATCTATGAATTTAATTTATTCACGAGATAAATTTCTTTCTTTTAAATGGCGACATTAAAAGCATAACGGAGATAAAATTATAATAAATATAATATATATATATTAGGTTCGAATTTATCAATCATTAGCTAACAACTCTGAATCATCCGAAAATTAACTGTACAAATTTGTTGACCTCGAGAAAATTGTAATTTTTCATTTAGTAATTCAGGAAAGAAAAGTAATGTACTATTTTGTACAAAAATCATATCACAAAATCATACGCATATATGCATGTTGTGTATCATAGATATAAGTCATACACATTCAACGTATGAGGTTCATAATACGATCAAAATTCTGTATCGTTTAAAAAATGACATTTCATAACAGATAACGCTTAACACCTTTCCAGGATATTTTAAAATGACATTTGCATGCAAGCAATTTACATTTATGTAAGAACTGTCATTATAAAAGTTCTACGAACAACTGCACAATTTTATTATTTTAATACTATAACAATTGAACCCGTCGACGTGACAGATTTCAGGCTTTCGTTTTTTACATTTTTTACCGCTTAAAAGCAAGTATTCTTGTCAAAATAAAATTAATTTCTATTTAGACAAAGACGTAATTCTATAAATCTTTTACTTTACTTTAATTATCACTCAAATTATGATGACTTATGCGCGGAATATTCTAATATTGTTAATAGATATTTTTATTCGTTTATTTGTATTAATAATTAATATTTTTGGACAACCAAAGTCAAGTATACATGCGACACCCGCCGTGAAAGTAAAATAGAACTTAATAAACTTAATTCGTTGTTTCACCTAGTCATCGGATATTCGAGAAACAGGTTTCGAACATCGTTTGCATGCATGTTGAAGCATGTCGTGTATCAACTATCGATTCATCTAGGATGAAGATCGACAATTTAGGATCGTGGTAACCGCGTCGTATATCGATTCGAAACTTGCAACTACGGTCACAACGCTGATTAACCCTTTGAGTCCTACGGATGAATATATGCGTTTATCAATCTCTTCCATCTCACGTGTATTGCAGTGGCAATTATTAGTGTGTTAGGCAAATACAGTCTTATCACTCCCAAATGAGTTAGTTAAGTTTAGTGGATTTTAAATGCATAAAATTTGTAAATTTTTTACAAAATACATATTAAATAGTTCAATTATTTTGTGAAAAATTTAAATTATATATTTAAAATCCACGAAAACTTATATGTTTTATTTTTTTGCGAAAATTAAATCTAAAATAGATACAAAACTATTTATGTCACAATTTGAAAATGAATATTTCGTTGTTTGGAATATAAAGTTAAAAATTTTCCACACTTGTGTTTGTCAGGTTCAAATGTTCAGATTTATTCAAGGCACGTTTTAAATTTAAATTTAAATTTTAACGTTTCTAATAAAATAATCTACGCTCAGAAATAGCCTTCCTGCATTATTCAGTTCGGCACAATTGAAAAATCACAATTGCAACTTTGTTGCGCCTTGTGCCAGAGTCCGTCGATCTTTGGCGGTGAGCCAAAAGCGAGAAAGCGTGTATTCCGTGTCCACGCGGGGATAGTCAGACGCTGAAAGGGTTAACAAGGAATTATGTAAACCGGAGCTTGGATATTTTTATTCGCGTTGGTCGCACAGCTGACGAAAGCCGACGACGCTAGATCGCGTTTCATGATAAACAATTAGCAGCGCTAGACCTTGTTTTCTGATTCAGATGGTTTACGCGCTTCGAGTTGTTCTCGTTTATTACTCGTAACGATTGTCGCCGCCGAGACAATCTCTGCCCAACAGAGTTGCTCAACAACGCTCTCGGCCATTCGTATTATCTATTCTACAATACTTTTCGAAAACAACGGAGCCCGTGTCGCAAACAAATTCCACGAAAGTCGTAAACCTGTTACCGCTGTCGAGACATGCGTTCGTTCTCTCGTTCGTTATTATTTTCTTTTTCTTTTTTCTCTCTCTCCTTAAAAGGACCGAGACGGTTCGTTATCTCGCGAGCACAAGGAGGAGCGTCGAGAAAGGTCTTTGATAAGCAACGACTAACAAACACACAGGCGTGTAGGTAGATAGATACACACGCGTTCCTGGAAGAAGAAGAAAGTTGGGCTCGTTTTGACAAACAGAAAAGTTTCCGCAAAATTGTCGATATTCTAAACTCTTGTCGACTTCGTGAAAGAAAAAGCTCGTACAAGAAGTTTGGTAATATAGTAGTCTCACGCTCGATGAAAGAACTATTGATACTTCAAACTGCTGTGGCTTTTTAGAAAAAAGTCGATCTTGTAGTCTAATTTTGAAGCGTGAAGCTTCTACTTTCGCAGTACGGTAAAATCTCCAATCGCGATTGAGTGAACTCTTGCTGATTGAATTGCGAACGAAAAATCACTAATAAAACAGGGAGTCAATAATGAAAGGGAGTGTATGTATTTCTGCGTTTAGTAAAATTAGATACTAAGGTACTACAATAACGAAATATGATAAAATTTATTATTGAATATATTGCGTTCAAATTCGTCAAATGTTACTAAAAATTAAGAGTGTTTGTCATTCAATAGCTTCGCTTTTATTTGGCATTGTATAAAATAACATAACACGTTATTTTTGAAAACGTATGAAATTGATGGCAGCGTAGCAATATAAATCGAAAGCCATCATCGTGATTCGATTTTGAAATCGTGGAAATGAGAGGAGCTCTCTCGACCATTGCGAACCAAAAGAACGGAAAAGAAAAAGGCAAAAGTACGTTAACGGAAACCTAACCAGTTCGTGTAGAGGCGGTGATCGTGTGGTTTTTCTTTTTAAATCTTTCTTTTTTCTCTCTCTCTTTCTCTCTCCCAAGCCGCGGCCGTAACAACGCGCTCGACCGTGCAAAAACAAGATTTCTCATTGAAGCAAATTCCCCTTATGATAGCGCGCGAGGCGAATATAAGTCAGTTTTCTCCTCAACTGAAATTTTTTCCAATTAATCGACAGACAAATTGGACACGTTCCCGATCATCTCTAATGTACTGGAATAAATTTAACATTTTTTCAAATTAATACTCGACGATATTCAGATTATCCTGATTCTTGTTGTTCGACATCATTTCTAGGAGTTATCGTTTCGATAAATAGATTTATTTGAACAGTATCAAGTTTTATTTTATATCAATATTTAATGTTTGAATATTATCGTTATAGATAAGGCATAGACTTTACGTATGAAAAACACATGGAATAGTAGATACATCCTTGAAACATAATCACACTGGCTTCTGAAGTAAATCATATATTTATTATTCCATGGAGGATAAAATTTGTCATGTCAAGCTTGATTATCAAAGCATATTTTAAATATAAAAAGTCGAGCGCCAGACGATTGATTTGGCACTGAAATTAAAAGAAAATTCCAAAGGCAGAGTGTTAATCAACCAATCCAATGAAAAGGAAAACGAAAAAGTCTATTGTGATCTTTGATCAATTTTCCTTAAACAATCTTTTATCCACTTTCGAACTCCTTTGTCCTCTGTGCTATGTGTCATTGATTCGAATTATTCACCATGAAAACAGATAGAAATACCAGTGGTCTAATCTAATCAGTACGAGTTTTCTTCTCTCCTGTAACTGACCATAAAACCACGAATCACAATCTGTGTTTTTCCGAAACGTAGATGGAACGCTATGAAAATTCACGCCTCGTTATAAACTAACTATAGGATGGGCCAAAACTGTCTTTCTAATTTTTTTTCAATAAAACATCAAAATATGAGAAAAAACTAATTTTATCAATTTCAAATTAAATTGAAGTTCAAACAGTTATATAATTTTTTTTATTATGTTTTCAAAATTATTCGTTTATTTCAAACGTTGACCGCCAGAGCGTGTTGACAAATTTAAAAAATATATATAATAAAAAAATGACGGATTTATTTTAGTAGGAAGTGATTTTTAACCCATGCTATAATTAAACCCCCAACTGTGAATCATATATAGAAATAATATAAAAGATTGAGTTTAAGTATGATTCTTTTACCTTCTGTTTTCTGGTTTTTAATTACTAAGGCATGTGTAAGAGTTGTGTTTTCTCGATCCGTCTATGATATCTGAGATCGTTATATTAGCCAAATGACTATTATTTATAATGTTCGGCTATTACGAATAACGACTTAAATGAATTATGAATAATGACTTAAACGGGCGCAACCTGATAAATTAATTCATCAAATTAATTCTCGACACGAACGAAGCTATGTTCTCTTTTGGATTAGTTCTAGAAAATTGATTGCAGCGCTCGATTTCGTTTCTCTCTCTATTGATCGCTTCTTGCAACTTTTGCGCAAATCACGATAATGTAGGAAAATCAAGATTTCTTTCCACGTGTTTTTCAAATGGAAAAAGAGATTGTTCCGGCGTTTTAAAATCTTCATTGGTTAAAAATCTGAGGTCCAAATAGAAATTTGTTTTACCCACGATACGAATAATAAATAAATAAAAATACTTTACTTTAGATATTTTATACGTCGTTGCATCCTTTAATTATTATAACACATTTATTATACCAACACTCGTTTAACGAACGCAGGCACAAATTTGCATTTGTTTGCGCATAATTACAAATACGAACGAGCGTTCGTTCGTTCGATGTAAACGCGCCATTACTTATACAGGGTGTTCCGTTACTACTGACACAGCCGAGTAGGAGATGATTCTACGTGGAGAAACGAGAAGAAAGAAATGAAACATTTTTTTTCACTGAAGCCTTCGTTTTTGAGAAAACCGAGTTTAAAATTTTATCAGGTATACTTGAATTTAGCTAATTCTGGACGAAAAGAATGATTGACAGAAGGTGAAAATAAGTAAAAAATATAGAATAAAATCGTCGTTTTATTTTTTTCCTACGACGTTCGAGAGAATTGAGTTTGAAAATTCGCCGGGGATACACGTGGGCCGAGGTAATTTTCAACGAAAAACATATTCAAACTCTGTCTTTCTCTTAAAAATTATGCTTTAAACGAAAAAAAATGTTATTCCACGCTCTCCATTAATTTTTTGCGCGTATTAATATCCCCGCGTCGATTATTATTCGAGCCTATCCTATATTTAGCTAATTAGCTAAATTCAGGGTACGCTCGATAAAAACATGATCGAACTCAATTCTCTCGGAAACGAAGCATCGTATATTTTTACTTCTTTAATGAAAAAGTTTCTACTGCTTCAACGAAAAAGTTTTTATTCCTTTCTTTTCGACTTTGTTGCGGGACACCCTGTGTATATTACGACCAGCAAAGATTGAACGAGGGCCAAACTTCGAGACACTGTCGGAAGCTGTTGCGACCGTTCATCGAAAGTTGGCCCGATTTGAAATGAGAAAATACGAAATGGAGCGTCGCGTCAATGCACGCCGACTTTCATTTTTATCCGGCATAAAGCGTTGCGGGCACTGAAACGCGATAAATCTTTCGCACGAAAAGGTTAGAGACTTTCTAAGCTCTCAGTACGATGTGAACGCAGCTAGCCTGCGGAGGTCACGAAAAGTCGCGAACTGTATCACGTTTAGCTTGCCAAGTCCGTTCATTCTTATTGAAAATCCATCTCCGTGATCCGTCGATATCGGTCCTCGACTACGTGTCTGCTACTCGATGACCCCTCGAGTTCTCGATGTCTATCGTTTCTGCACAATGCAGAAAGATAAGTATTAGACAGACGTAACGAATCGCGACAAATACGACCGTGAAATGTAAAATTTCGAATAGAAAAATCGTTATTTGCAAACTGTCCAAGTGAACAGGCGAGGGAATAACGTTTCTACATTTACGATACGTCAGAAGTATGTACATACGTATCTAGGCGAAAGTATTAGGTTGGTGTGTGTGAAGTGTTTTCTCAAATGAAATTTCTCAATTTCATGCATCTTCTTTGAAATATTATTAGAATGCTTGATGCTTAATTAGAATAATTTCTAGAGCAATTAATTTCGTTATTGTAATAGAATTATATCAGTTCTGGAATTGAGACACTCTTGGGGGACGAAATTTCTTTTCTTTTAAATCATTTGCACGTCAAAAGTCTTCTGTAAGAACGAAAGGAGAGAAATTTAATTATTCTGATTATTCGTAATAGCCGCTAATAAGATTCTGATGTTCTTATTGCAACTTTTTTAACGTCGAATATAGTACAATGAGTCACACAAATAATCGTATAATTCTCGACGAGTGGCCAGCTTTGAACAATTCTTATCTTTTTACAACGCAAGTTTGAAAATCTGCAACAGTAAGAATGTTGGATCAACTTAAAGCTTAATTATTTCGATATACATTTAATCAATTCGATAAGAATTTTTGGATATTATAAACCAATATCAATCAATTTCAAAGTCAATAATTACAGAGGTACGAATATTTCGTAGAGGTGATTTACGATACGTGTGATTTATAATAAATTTCCTGTTTCTTAATATAATTGTTCATTAACAATAAAATAAAATTTAGTACTCGTGATATTCGAACCAATAAACGATATTTACTGATACGAACCAATCAGTGTTGGGTATTTCATTAAATTTTTATTTAAATAAATATTTGGTGGCATGTAACGTTATTTGTTATTTGAGAGCGAAAATTATTGGTTATTTGAACAGATCAACACAAATAGATTATTAAAGATAATAGAATTAATTGTTACTTGCAAATACAATTTTATTTATTATTTATTATTCGTGTAGGTTTGGAATGATGGTACGTTAAAATTTACTTCACGTTTCAATTGCTTCTCTCGCTTTTCTCGTGGTTGGTTGAAACCGCGCGATTTCAAAAGTAAAGAGAGCAGTTTAACATCGGATGTTACCCGTGCAATAAATTAAATGGATTTTCAGATAGTTTGTCTGAAAAAAAAAGAAGAATAGTTTCGAAAGCAAACACAAGCTGCGAGCTATTTGTTGAGAAGGGGAATTAACATTCAGAGGATTGCATGCCTAAAAAACAATAGTATTTGCGCGGTTCTTTCATTATGTAAAATGCAACAGACAACAGAAAACTAAAAATTATTCGTTGGCTCTGTTTTGCCTAATCCAAGTAAGAAATAACCATTTATTTGCAAATCAGAAATAAAGAATGAATTGTTTCTGAACGTTTAATTAAACGACACTTGTTGTTCAAATAAAAAATTTATTTTTTGCAATTAAAAAATTAATTCATCACCCAGGCAAAACAAATGATTATTACTTCCTAATAATTTCTATCCAGTGATATATCATACCGACGTGTTCAAAAGAAAAAGGGAGCGACGAATTATCGTAGACGGTTCGGTCACTCGTTATGGTCCGCGAACCAGTTGCCAGCGCCAAGGGGTTGAAGATTGAAATCTCCCCCTGAAAAAAATTTAACGCTCCTTCGATTTTACGTGTCTCGTACCGCTCGCGACACTCGTAAAAACGAAGAGAGAGAGAGAGAGAGAGAGAGAGAGAGAGAGAGAGAGAGAGAGAGAGGATAGCATAGTATAGTGCACCGGGCACTGTGACGATCGAATACAGGCCTGTTATCGGCAGTTGCACTTTGAGCTCTTAACACGATAGGTGATCGCGTTCGTTGGAAGAGAGGCGTGGACAAGCGTGAGGGACGAGAGACACGAAGGTTTACTCGATCGGCTCGTTGATCACTGACGCGCGCGCGTGACTCACGAGCACGGCTTTCGTCGATCGCGGCGCGCACAGTTGACCGCAATTGGTGGCGTACCTCGCGGCCGCGAGAAGTTTTCGCGTCGAGTCGCGTCGAAGACAACGTGTGGCTCTCGCGGTGGATTGGATCGGTTTGGTTTGACTTGGCTTGGCTTGGCTTGGCTTGGCTTGGCTTGACTTGACATGGCGTGGCACAACACCGCGCGTATTTAACGCGCATCGTCGCGTCCACCGGATGCAGTCTCATCGAGGATCGGCGAGACTGCTCGACGCTGCCGGGGCCGTTTCAGTGGCGATTCGCCGAGTACGCGCGCACCACATCCTCTCACGGTTTCGCCGTTTTCGTACGCGAGACCGCGGTCGCGAAAAACATACAACGGTGAATAAGTGCGAAAACTGGCGCGCCGGTGATAACTCGGACGTAGACGTTAGTGATGGGATCGAGTTAAATACGATACAAAATTCGTTCGTTTTATGTGGGATTCGATAGGATGATTTTTAATTTGTATGTATTTCTACAGTCAACTCGCCGTGGTTTCCAAGCTTGGAGATGTATATGTAGATGTAGATGTTCCACGCCTAGCTACGTACAAGTATTTCGATTGTTGTACGAATTGTATCTTCCGAGAGTAGTAATCGAACGAATACATTGAAAGTTCGCTCGAATTATTATGAACTTGTTAAAGCCATCGATGACAGTTCTATGGACTAATTATTTTTATAGAGAACAATTCGATCAAATGGACTAAATAATTCTCTGTAGATAAAAGGGAAAATTAAAATGTCGCGTAACGAATAATTTCGTCTCTTACTTGCAATTAGTATATTGTAATGTATCTATCAGCGCGGGTAATACTTTTTGATGTAACTATAATCAGTCTTTGTACAGTCTTGATTTTATTTGATCTTAGTCAGTAAAATCAAATAAATCTTCAGTATCCAAAGTAAACTTGTTAAAATACCTGAGGTACAATCCAACTGAGGATTCGATATATTTTCTGAATACTTACCTTTATAATTCTTGAATTGAAAGTTAATGAGGACAGATCAATTTCAATTAGATTGATTTTAGTCCTTGAATATATTATTTTTAATTAAAAAGTGCAAGATCATTTTTTATATTATATTATATTATATTATTTTTTATATTATTTTTTTATTCATTTTTTGGTACATACTTGGATCCCATCACTATATTACACGATGTGTCAACTCGATCGCTCATTTTTCCAACTCTTCCCCTAATTTCAGTATCGACCGAGTGGTTTTATGTACAGAATGTTTCGCAGACTATGTGTACATTACTTCATTGATGGTTTTAGCACATTAAAACAAGAAAAGAAGTTCGCATAAAAATATTCCCTTTCTGGGAATTCCGTCTTCTAATAATTCTTTTAATAAATTGAGCTTTTCACTTAGCGCTAGAACTACCGACGACTGAGGTGTAAAATTTATAACAGAGAAATTAGAATGCCACAGGAGAAAGTTTATAATAAAACCTCTATTTATGCATTTTACTAATAATCATTCGAGTTTTCTGAAAATACACTGTTATATAAAATTTCTATATAATTATGTATAGACTTGGTCGTACATGTTCGATACATTATCAGTACAATCTTATATATATTCTATAACATTTTGTATTGTATAAAAATTCCCCTGTAACATTTCTAAATGATAAATCAATCAAGTTGTATTATTCGTAATAACAATACGTTAATTAAATGTTTGATATTGTCATTGTGAACAATGACAGATTATACAAACGCAGAAATGGCACACGTGCATTCATAGTCTTGCTGAATGGAAATGAAGAACACTAGAATTATTTGTTAGAAAAGTATTGTGTATTAGAAGACAGACATTCAGCCGGAAACAAGGTTATACGTGAACTTTTTTTTCTCACTTTAGTGAGCTGAATCTCCACTAGTAGAAGTTCGGCCCACATATTCTAAAACACTCTGCATGTAAAGTTTCTTTTGTTAACTCGACCGGCCAAGAAAAATTATTATCCTTATCACTTGTACACAGCGCCTCGGGAAATACTGCGACGCGACAGTTCTATTTGCTTTTTTAATTTTTATCTCGCGAATAAGATACATATAAGAGCTAGAAATGAACGAATGAAAAAGGAAAAAAAAAAATGAAACTTGAGAACGAAGAGCAAGATCTGCATCAAGGTTTTACGTAACTTGCATGTAATTCCACGTTTCGCGAGGATCGTACGAATAATTGTTAGTTCGCAAGTACGGATTTTTTCTCGTACGAGAGAACATTCTCTCATTGTCAGTATTGTTTGTCTTGTTCCTTGGATAACTCGAATCGTGAATTAATATCCTATTTAACACTAAACGTATCGACGCTTTATGCATACGTACTTATTTTTAACGTAGCTAGTTGTAAAATAAAGATCGTCTTTTACATATTTTATAAGTACAAACTTAAATTTGTCGATTTAACCCATTTGCATCGTGAAGTGAGGTCATAAGACGCGGAATAATTCGCAAGCAGCAATTAAGAGTCTTATATTTTTTTAATATATAGAAGATTTAACTAGCTGCTCATTAAAAATTGCATTATACCATGCAAATATCCTTTAATATTAAAATTCTCAATCGACGAAACGATTTAATCATTATTTTTAATAATATTTTAAATAGCAAAAAGTTACTTTGACGATGTTTTTTTAATATTCTAATAATTATGTTACAATGATCGTATAATGATGACTAAACTGTTCCATTGACTGAAGTCAAAAAGTCTTTTTATCAAAGAAGAAAGAATGTTTTCATAGCAGAAAAATTATTCTTAATCGAAAGTAACTTACGCTGATTAGATTACGAACTCTCCGCATAATATTATGTATTCTGACATTTCATCACAATTAGCTGGCATTAATAGAGAATAATAAACATTTTTAAATCGAGATTTGGTAAATTATAATACACGTGGACATGTTACAAATGGGTTAATCTAAGAAAATAACTAATACACAATAAGATTTAATATAAAAAAATTACATATTAGTCTTCTTTTTAACAAGAGTCGAATGAAGAAAAGAGATAACAGTGAATGCGGAATTTTAGGTCAAACTTTTTTTAAACCGTTGCGGCGATACGTTTAATGTGTGATATACAACTTAGCGCATCAAACGTGGAACGTGTGCGGAAAAACGATGGAAAATCGTCGTTTAAAAATTCAACACTGTTCAAGTTTCCTTCATCTCGCGACGAACAATACCTGCTAGGCGTTTCATAGTTCTCTGCTGTCCGGCGTCTTGATTGTTTTCACGTTATTTAAACTGTATACACACGGTATAATGGCAAATTCTAATCGCACGTTGCCGCGCGAGGTGAATTCAAACGAGAACACCTTCGGCATCGAGTTCGCGTGGGCGAAGCGCGAGCCCGATCGGACGTGAGTTAGGTATCTTTTCCTGGTTAGCCTTGCTAACCACCTGTTCCATCCTTAACCACGACTTACGCTTTGCTGCCTCGTACGTTCCAACGCAAACAGAACACGTTTAATGCTTAATCGGTTAATCGGTAATTCGACAACGAATCTATCATTCAGACATATACACACAGATACGCTCGGGTCGTTTCAACTTTCTTTTGGAACTGGCGTTCAATCATCATTCTATCTCTCTCTCTCTCTCTCTCTCTCTCTTTTTCTCTCTATTCTGGCTTTATCGTACGCTTCCTGTCCGATCGTTCGACGTGAAGAACATCGATAAGACGAGTTTCTCGTTATCAATCGCGACACACAGCTCTCTCGAGGAAGACTAGCCTTTTTCCGAGCAAGGTCGCAAATTATGAAATGAAAATCCGCTCGTCGCATGACGTCAGCGTCGGTGATCGAGAGCTCTGCTTTGTCGGAGGATATTGAACGATCTTGTTGGGACTTACGCGAATTGACTACAACGTAAACGCACTTTGGGAAAAATTTTCGATCTCAAAACATATAACTCTTTCGTATAATTCTTGAACGATATCTAGACTAGTATACATGTATTAGTTGAGTATACTGTATTAGTCATACGAACAATGTAACTTGGCCGAAATAATTCAGTGCAGGAGAGATTTCAATTCTACAAAATCTGTACGAATCGTACGAAAGACGATTGTTCTTGTAAATTTGTCTTTCGCGCGTGAATTTTACAAAATTGAACTTCAAATATTTACTAAATATAAATGATCTTTCGACGTATATAAGTTAGTACTCTTTTTCGTAAAGGATTAATGGAGCAAAAAATGTATCATTCCATTTAAAAAAAAAAAAAAAAAATGAAAGTGGACTTTGAAACGACATTGAGCCTTTCCATCTACAGAAAAATCTCTGTGCTGACTAATTTTTGTTAATAAAGTTCTTTCATATCTCCGAAAACGATGAAAGTATTCAAGGTGATCAAGTTTACGTTGTTCAGCCTGTACATGTACTACATATGTTGATCTTAAACGTTCTTAATTCTAGACTAGTCTTGTCCAATTTTTTCACATGCATGATTACACAAGCTATAAACAACAACACTAATTTACTACGATTTTTGCAATTAAATATAAACGCTCGTGCTTCTTCTTATATAGCTCTGATGTTTTTAGAACGATTTTTCTTTACGAAGAAAGAGCTAAAACGTTTAATGTTTAAACAAAAAAAAAACAATTGAAAACTAATAAAAACCGCTGCGATTACTTGAATTAACTTTTTTTCGGTTTCATGTAAAATATTCTTTGATCCAAATTGAGTCGAGCCTGTTGTATGGACTGAATTTATACGCGATCGGCTATATTATTTTTGTCCCCGACTATAGTCAGACTCGAATGTTTTAAACTCTAATCTTGGTATATTATTACTAAATCGATAATTTAAAAAAAATAGATGATTTTTATCAGATTTTTTAAAAATAAGTGATGAAATAATAGTTAGATAAAGGAGCATCGACACGTGTTATTCCTTGAAAGCCGCGCCTCTATCAACTTTCACTGTATTATTCGTGTTATCTCTATCGTTTCTTACTATCTTCTATTTCAGTTTAAAAAAAAAAAAAAAAAAAAAAAAAAAAATTCGATTAACCTCTAACCGATGTAGGAGCCATAAGATTGGATATTAGAAGCCACGAAAAATTTAGATTTCACAGTTCTCAGTTTTGGAATTTTTAATTCGATTTAATTGTATGTATTAATATTGTATGTATTCTAATCTTTATTAGAGAGATAGAGACACTTTATAAACTGCTCCATACGATACTACTCCAATATTCATTCCGGCACCAGAACTACACTCCAGCATATACTCTCATTAACATCTAGCTTTCTTACTTCCATATTTCGATACAAATGATAAAAGGAACTCAATTGTCACGTTACACCAATTCGTTTCGTATACCCACAGACATATTCTATCTATACTCAGTACATTTTATTTCTACACACATACTCTGAAAAGGACGTCGCCTCCTTTAAGTCAGATTAAATTAGATTAAATTTTAAATTAAAATAGGAAAGAAAATTGAATACTTTAAATGTTATACAAATTACTGTATAATCTATGATCCCACTTGAAGGTTAATACAGAGTATTATGAACAATTACGAGAAGCACCTCATCGAGTCAGAGCTCTGTGCCAACGCAAATATATTTTTCTTGGCGCGGCCGTGTTGGAGATTCTCGCAAACTCGGGCGTCGGAATCCAGCTCGAGTTAGGTAGATGGTATCGCTTATCAGCATCTACCGCTGATAACGGTCTAACGAAGTCAAGTTGGCCGGTCGAGCGCTTATCGTTGGGGGGAAATGGACCCAGTTGTTCGTAACCGGCCGTTGACGCGCAACCTCGCGCCGTTCGTTTTCATTTTTCTCGACGATCGATCCGTCTGTGCTTTCTCGCCAAACTGTGTGTCACTCCGCCGCGCCGAATGTGCCTTCAAATCTGGACGATCGACCGACTCTTCCGATGATCGCGCGTAATTTCCAACGATAACGATTGATATAATATTGATCGGCTGAAAAACTTGCGATCATCCCTCGACGTTTCTTTGTTGTACGCTGTAGCTCGAGATTCGTTGCTTTCATTTTCCTTTTTTTTTTTTTTTCTTTTTGTCTCTTCTCTTCTCCTTTCTTGCCCACTCGCGTTGATAACGCGTAAAGGTGTGTACACATTTGTCACCGTAACTTGCTCCGTTATCGTTACCCAATGTGTTCGCGGTGAAAAATAAAGACTGTTACTGTGCATTGTTAGCTAATAAAATTATTCGGGAAAGCGACCTGCTCCATAAGAAATATTAATAAATACCAATATATTATATTACGTAATATTAAAAAATTGTTTATTATTAAATTTTTATCTATAATCCGAGATGTATCGTTACCTCTTCGCAACGAAACAACAGCGGATAACTGTGAACGCAGATATTGTTCGACAGATTTACAGACAGGTACTGCGAATCGAATCTCGTTACAACCGAACAAAATAACACAGAGTGTGCAAGATTAAGTAACAAATGTGTACGCAGTCTAAAAGTTTGCCAATGTCTTCGCAGGTTTGTACGAGAAATCGGTAGTACGGTTTCCAGATATCGCGCCGCCATCGAGGCCAACCGCGAGATTACCGCAAACGGTAAAGAGAGACGCGTTCAGTTTCTTATCGCAATTACTAACCCGCAATCGAAACGATTCCAACTTTTCCATCGGACACAACCCGATCCGCGTGTGTCGCTGTGACGAATTCCTCCGTTCTTCGAGTGTTTCACCTGCGCATTTCATACACAATTTCCATCGAAATCTTTATCCGATTGATTCCAATTATCGCGTTCACGGCGAACAGAAGAACGTGCGTGTTCGTGCGGTATTCGAACGCGATAAGTCACCGAAAAAATAAACTCGAAGATCGACGAATCAACACCTTGGAAACACGCGTGCGTGGCACGTCTTTATCAGTCGGTATGGCGCTGTTTGAGTGCGGTGTTTCAACATCGTCGCGTTCGTCATTCCGGTGCCTATCACTTCTGTTTCTCGTTGATTGTTTTTCACCTCCGTTTCTCCCTCGTTCCCCCCCTATCCCTTTCGTATGTACGCCGACATCCTCTATCGTCGATCTCTAACAATGTACAGAAAGCTTACACGTTCACACACGCAAATTCGTCGAAGGCGTAATCACTGTCGCTGTTCGGTCTTTCGAACGATCGAGACCGCTTGCGCTCGCGTGTTGAACAACACGAGTCGAAGTCACGGGTACTTGGCAAAATCTCCAATCCATCGAGCCAAGGTGAAACAATCACGGATCACGGTTCGCCGTTTTTTGAGCTTACCCGCTCCCTCATTAGTCAACTGTGCCTATTACGCGTCGCTGCTTTTTTTTTTTTTTTCTTCCTGCTTATCGATACTTCTGTCTACACATATGTACGTGTCATTGTTGCCAACAACGAGAGAGAGAAAGGTGTAAAGACCGAGGGCGAGGGATGATCGGCTGGATCGTGTCCTCGGCGCCTCGTTCCCTCGTTCCTCTCGTGCTCCCGGGGTTTTGGGTAATCTAAGTGTGAAAACGTGTCAAGAGTGATAATCGTCCCTTCGTCGGCGAGAGGATCGTCGTCCCAGCGAAGCGATCAGCGGCACCTTAACGAGGATAACGCATGTTTTTCTAACAGAGAACGACGAGCGAGCTGCCAAACTGCTGCCTACGGACGCCGTACTACTCGGTCGATGAAGGATCGTCCATGTTGAGGAATTACCACCGCTGCTCGACGTTCGAACGTTTCGCCAAAGTTTGCTGACGACAAAACTATCGAATCCCCGAGCAATCTTTTCTTTTCTTTTCTTTTCTTTTTTTTTTTTCTTTTTTCTTTTTTTTTTCGAAGTGACGCGTGCGAAGTTGATCGGAGACGCGCGTTCGAACCTTGAACTTCGTCGAGACCATGGAGGGTCGCGAAGGTCTGTTCTCGCGAAACGAACCGAGCAGAAGTTCGATTCGGCCGCAGAGTGGACGAAAGAGCCTCGAGACGGCGGAGAACAAGCAACGTCAGATGATCGGTGGATACCGAGGCGGAAACAGAGAATCGGCGAGCATTACCTCGCCCACTGCCAAGTACGTGGCGACAGCTCACACGCCGATGGACAATCTGAAGCAGTGGGAACTGGTGGAGTGCGATCGTCGCCTCCAGGTAATTGAGAAGAGGAGCGCCTCGTCCAAGGGCGAACGCACGCCGAGCTTCAACCGCAAGAACGCAACCCCGATCGCCGACAGAAAGATCCTCGCGATCGACGCGAGCCTCGAGGAGAAACTGAAGGCGTTCAAAGAGTCGAACATCATCCAGCCAGTCGTGGCGCCTCGCCGCGACGACGAGGCCAACCGAGTCCCGATTAATCTCGATCTGATCCTGAAGCAGCGAAAAGGCTCGGCCGTCGAGAGCACGGACATGCTTCAGCGATTGGAGCAGCAGGTCAAGGCCATCGAAATGGACACTCTCGCAGCCAGAACGCGCCAGTTGGAGTTCAGCTCGGATTTCGAGCCAGAAATTCGATACACGGACCTTCGGTACAGGGAACACGAGGATCTACTTCGAAACGTGACGGATGACGAAGCCGAGGGGTAACATTTTCTCTCTCTTCTCACACCGCCTGTCCAGTGTAATTCTTCCGCGCGTGTACGCTCCGCGGACGCGTGCTCTGCCCGGATACTCCATCCCCCTTTTGTCTCGTTTTCTTTCTTTCTTTTTTTTTTTTCTTTTTTTTTTTTTTACTTTGTTTACTTTTCAACTTTTGTTCGGCGATCATGCAGTTCAGCGATCTTTTACCAATTCTTGGTTGTTTCAGTGTTCAGGTTCTTTCGTTTTTCGTAAAGCTGGAATTCAGTTGGCTGTGAAAGATCGGGAAAGTAACTTTAGTTTAACGTTATTCAGATAGCAAAATTCAAAAGTTCCAAAACGAGGGTTGTTTTTCAAGATTTTCTTTAAAAAAAATTTACAATGAATAGTACCTATGTATGCGTTTATAAATTGAGCAGCTTGTATGCATCAGTATTGATTATCCGAACCCAATTCTTAGCCCACGTTCTAGAGTTTGAATGTTCCCGAAGGCAATATTTACGCGCAGGCGAAACCTGTTTTTGTTTCTTTTCACCAAATAAGAAGAATTCTTAACTGCACACTTTGCTCAAAGAAATAGCAAAAATCTTCTTCGATCTGCCCCGACTGATTGAAGCTTTGAAAAAATGAGTTGGAATGAAACAGCCAAAATCGGAGAAGATTACC
The DNA here is from genome assembly GCF_011392965.1 of Frieseomelitta varia. Taxonomy (NCBI): domain Eukaryota; kingdom Metazoa; phylum Arthropoda; class Insecta; order Hymenoptera; family Apidae; genus Frieseomelitta; species Frieseomelitta varia. The sequence continues at coordinate 22,433 of NW_025110280.1, read as the reverse complement.
GAACCACATATTTGCCAATCTTCTTTCTCTCTTATCCATATTAACCTTTTGTTCATTCTCGGTTCTTCTCCCTCCGAAACTATCCGATTCTCGATGATTCGTTCGCGTTGGAGGCACGCGTCGATCTAAAGTCATAAGAAAAAAAAAAAAAAAAAAAAAGAAAGAAAAGAAAAAAGGTAAACGAGAGAGTTTGGAATGACCACGATGAATTGAAATGAAAAGGGCCTCGCCGTTGCATCGAGGAGACGCGACGAGGAATTCGACGGGGAACGCGGGCGTTACGACGAAGAAAGCTTCGACCAAGTTGTCGAGGACAGCCTCGGACACGAGGCGGGGACAGGAAGCGGAAGTGCCCCTTCGAGCGCAGACGAGGGTGCAGCAAGCGCGCGCATTGGTCGCTGCGCGGGTCAACAACGCGAAGAAAGATCACCGGCATCAACAGCAACGACAAACCACTACGGTTAGCAGCGCGATCAAACCATTGTCAGACGTCACGCAGAAGAGTGGCGTAAATGAGAAGGAGGTAGATATTGTTTATAGTGTGGACGGCAATTAAATAGAACCTAGTAAGCTCTTTCGAGAAAGAAAAAAGAGAGAAAGAGTGAGAGAGAGAGAGAGAAAGAGAGAGGGTTGGGAGAAAGATAGAGAAAGAAGGGGAATGACACAAGCGTTCATCTTTTTTTTCTTTTTCTTTTTTTGGAACCTTTTCTTTTCGGCAGAAGTTTAGTAATTAGGATGACACGTTTATGTAGCGTGGCACGTCAATAGAGAAAGCTTGTCGCTGCAGGGGAACACGGTAGGAGATCTCAAATTGTTGGAAAGCTTCCATTCAAACGTTGTGGTCATTTTTAGAAAGGGGCCAATTTACGTTATTCGTGTGTTAGAACTAATGGACAAATCCCGAGACAAGAATTGTTTGATTCGGGTGATAGAATCAAACCACTTCTTTCATGTTAAATTACGTTAAATCGTTTGAGAATTTTTGTCTTTTCCTGGATATTAAAAATACCTAATTTCAATCTTTTATTATGGTACATTTTTCGTGGACTTCGAGAGAAGAATTATCTTTTGTTTCAGCATAAGAAGCTACTTCTTCATAATTTTCCTTGAAATTATCTATATGTATGACATATAGATAATTCCTCACTCACAAATGAAACGTACGTTTCATCGCCGGATTAAGCGATAAACGTAATCTCTATATATTTCACGTTTAAAATTTTGTATCTCGAATTTTAATGGAAGGATTTTAATGAAATTTTAAATTTTAATTTTTCAGTTATAGAAAACACGTCAAACATATAACGATGTGTATAAACTGTACACTTCGAACACCCACCGATAGGTTTCTCTAACGATGAGCTTTCCATTGATGTAACACATTCTTTGATTGGAGTTGTCCTAAGTACCGAATTACAGCCATCTTCTCTTTCTTTTTTCTTTCCTTTCCATTTTTCGTCTTTTCTTTCATATACTCTTTACTTCGAGCTACGACGTTAAGTCACTGCGAAATTCATACAAATCGAGCTATCAGGAATCGATAAAATACATATAACTCTTGGCTATTATATTAGGATCTAGACGCGATTTAACAATAAATTCTATCACAAACACATGAAAAACACATTGTGTATTGCATACATACATGTTACCAATTTCAATTCTCCTTTTCGCAATACAAAGTCAGCGACACTTCGTTTAATACTTGCGCACACGTTAAAAAATCCAAATTTGAGCAGTCGTTAATCTCTTTTAATTATATCTTACATTGTAAAAATGTAACATGTATGTATCATCACGTACTTTGATGAAACGTGCAATGAAATTCAAGTTAAATTTTTGTTAATAAACTAAAAACGTTTGTCTCTGATCTTGTCAAAAATACGTAAAACGTCGAAAATTCTAAATGATCCTGATTCAATGGCCAAGGACTGTAGATCTCGAAAGCTGTGCAATAACCGACGGTCGACAACGTCCGTCGTACACGTTCATCGACGTGGCCAGGATCCCCCAGCTGACCAGTCGAGTATAACAGGCACAGCAGCGTAAACGCATCCACATACACGCTCGTATCACGTACACGACGGCAGAGCCTGTAGCTCGTCCGTTTCAGCTAGTATGACGTGGATGGATTGGCTGCCTGCTCGCTCGTACGAGGGTGGTGTGTATCGTCTAACGATCGTGAGACCAGTCAAAGTCGATTTCCCCGACTTTTGCGTTACACGCTTTACCCCCCCTCCCCGACATGTCCTGTTTCTTATTATCATTTTTTTTATCCCCCCCCCCTCCCCCTTCCGTTCTTCCTCGAATCAAGCAGATTGGAAACCAGCGATCGGTGCCAAAATATTCTCGATATACCCGATACCCGGCTGATCTTTTTACGCGTTAAGCTTGGCTTGCCAAGCCCCACATTCGCGATGTTTAACGCGCGAATCATCGTATCTCGTTGCTATCTAATCCGCGTTACGTAACTCGCGCCGAACCTCCTCCCCTTTCGTTTCTTTCATCGTCTTTTCCTTGGATCGAATTCTAACGTCATGAATTCGGACGACGGCGGCGTCGGATCGAACGGTGTGATCAGCTGACGACGCGAGAACTTCGGTTTCGATCGCACGCCACGGAAAACGGGGGTGATTCGCGAAAGTTGTCAAGAGAGAAAGAGAGAGGGAGAGAGAAAGAGAGAGAGAGAGGGGTTGTTGGTAGTCGGGACAGCGATGGTACGTACTTCCGAGGCTGACGCATGCGCAGACGCGATCGTCGTTGGCATCGTCGCCGTGCTCATCGTCGTTTGTCGCCGTTGTCGCGGCCGTCGTCGTCGTCGTCGTAGTCGTCGTCGTCGTCGTCGTTGTCATCGTTGTCGTCTTCGTCGTCGTAGTAGTCATCGTAGTTGTCGTAGTCGTCATCGCCATGATCGCGATAGCGTAGCCTGATCATCGTGGCTGTGATTGTGATCTCGTTGCCCTGACGCGTCACGTTCGTGAACAATCGTGGAGAGAAGACGGTGAAGACGGAAGAGTTGGGAGAGCTCGATTACCAAGGGTGGTTCGTTTGCACGCTCAGCAGCAAGCAGGGGGTGGCGGCATTACGCGTATTGATTCTCCTTTCGCATCCCTCGGCTGTGTGGACTCCTCTGGCCGCTCGAGCGACTCTCTGTCCGCCGGCACAGGCAGAACTCGAGAGGGAGAGAAGAGAATAGCCGGAGGACGACCGTGCAACAAACCTCTCTCTGGACGTCTCGCGCGTCTCTCGCTTTTTTCGTCTGCTATTCGGCGTAGCGACGGCTTCGAGTTGGCTCTGTTGCCGACCGGGGGACGAGGATGCGGCTCGCTCGGTCCTCGCGCGACCTAACCCAGAGACGAAGGCCGCCAATTGTGATTAGTGACGTCAGACGCGTACGCGCTCGCGCTCGCGTTCGCGTTCGCGGCACGCCTCGGGGATCTTGTCTTCTTCAATCGTCCATCGCTTCGTTTCGACACGTTTAACGAATTCCCGGCTGGATCGACGCGGCGCACCAGCCACAGGGTGAGGAGGGAATCCACGTCCCTCGCGCTGTCGACGCGCACTCGTCTGCCTTTCCTCCGCTCTTCTTCGTTACCACCAATGGAGGAACTCGTCGTCGGTGAATTCACCACCGAAACGACAGTGCGAACAGCCGAGCTACTACCTCCTTCACTTTCCTCGTTGCTCCTGAACGATCGAACCTCCGATGCAGTACGCGCCGAATAGCGCGTCGAGTGAATACGTGACTCCCTGATTCGCGAACGACTCTTTCTGATTTCGATGTGCTTTCTCGACTGACTCGACTCGCGCGAGAGGAAGAGGAGATCGCAAACGATGTTTCGTTTCGTTTTTGGACACGCGCACGTAGTTACATGGCCACCGATCGGCAACCGTTCCAAACCTTCTTTCCTCCCTTCTGTCGTCGACGTTTTCGTTGAAAGTTTAACGTAATTTCCGTCGTTGCCTCGGGAAAAGTCTTTCGTCGTCTCCGATCGAGTTTCCGCAACACGGTTTAACTGAAGAAACGGGAAAGAACGTGAAAGAAAACGAGCGTGTGCCACGTATTATGCGATACGCAGGGATGCGACCCTCGCGGAAAGACGCTTGATGCACCTTTCGATCTTTGTGATGTTATGTGTGCGTGTTTTGTTCGATCTATGGATAAAGTGATGTGGATTCGGAATCGAAGAACGAGTATGGCCAGGAAGGAGAACGACGGAGAAACGAGAGATCCTCGTTCGGGTGTTCCGTTCGTTGAAACGCTTTTCTACTAACCCCCGAAGCAGCCGCTTGTTTTGATCGAGTCAGTCGCATAAAAGGGAAGGTGTTGCGAGCGAAACGTCTTCTCGATTCCACGTCGATTTTTCTTCGTACCGTTGCAGCCGAGAGCAAAACCGATCAAACTGGCGGCCTCGAAAGTTGCTGCAGCCTCCTCTTGCAAAATGGTCACCCGTGGCCATACGCGGGTAATTGACCTCACGTAAATTACAATTGCTCGCGAATATATTCGTACACTTGCCGTAGGGAAGCTTTTTTTATACTTGTGATTTGGATATATCTGTGTATATTCGTCGAATGTCAGAAATAAAACTAAATTAGAAATAAATTCGGTATTAAAGACGATTCCAAATTCAAGTAATTTACTTGACCGGAATCAGAACGATGTAATGAATTACTATTGCTATTACTAATTAATATTACCGATGAATCATTGAAATTTTCAACAATTTATGACAATTCTCTTTCAAATACCTTTTTAATGCTCTAGTACATTATTCTCTGTTGTAATATATTTTGTAAATTTTGTACGTTTGATTTCGATCGCTTAAAGTTGTTCGTATCTAAATAAAATAAACTACTAATAAAATAAGAACTAATAAAGAAATTATTCTATAAAATATTTTGATATTTTATCGTAATTGTAAGTATCAAAAGCAACTTGATAAATATATATAAAAGTTATAAGATGTGTTGTAAACATACATTTAATAATAAAGAATGTATAACATGAATAACCATATCTTAAGTATATAAGTATTTAATGAATAATAACTCTTTAGATACTTTTATGATTTTCACAAAACATATACTTGTAATAAATGTGTAGTAATTTCTGTGGATATTTTCAAAATCGCTAAAAATTTCACCAAATCGTGTAATCATGATAGTGTTCACAATAAAGTTTCTATAGTAAAGGTAACATGTTCATAAAAGTGTACGAATACATTCGCGAATCACTGAGTAGCTACATCTATATATTTTCAAACAATTTCAACGTTTGTTTCAAATGCAGTTCCATTGTTTAATTGGGTTTCAGATTTTCAAAGAAATGTCACAAAGGCAATCTGCTTTCAATGCGTTAAGAGCCAGCGTAAACGCAACATTCCATTTGCGATTTTTTTTTTTCTATCATTTTACGTATCAAGTTTGTTTCTTAATAATACTGTAATTATGAGATGCAATTTCGAGAATTCGTTTAACATTTTCTTCGCTGCCAGTTCTCCCTGGCAGGGTCTATGATTGCATAAAATTGGAAGAAATTGAAGTATTCTCAACGTTATGGGAAATTATTGCCCGGTTCGATTAATCCAATCGACGAGTCTCTGTCCTTGAAACGCTCCACCCAGATATACGAGGAAGAAATTGACATTTTGCCTGACCAATTTCTAATTAAACTGGAATAACGAAACTAATGGATTGTCAGAAAAATAAATGAGATCGTATGGAGATTGTTTTTATTAAATATTATCTCTCCATCTAGATTATTCTTTCACAAGAGTATAATAGATAGCATATTCTTAAGAATCACAAAATTCCAGCAGATCTATCATTTCTGTTGAAAATTGTTAACAACATAATCGTTTATTGCCTACCTCGTTTAGGAAAAACAAATTTATACGCTCCACCCAGATATATGAGAAAGAAATTGACATTTCTCCTCATCAATCTCTAAAACGTATATATAGTCGAGACTCAACAAACAGGATCGCTAAATTAGCCAACTTATACACTGACAAGGTTGACTTTTTTCCCCGAGCGTACGACCACATCTAAAAACGAAGTTCTTCGGTGTACTTTCAACACATCTTTACATCGTATTACTTTATCCTTTTTCCCTCTTTTTGTCCTGCCATTTATCGTTTAGCAATAGACCGCAAATTTTGGTGCATTTATGGGAAATTCTAAATTTACTGTTTCTAAAAATTGCACTGTACGCAAATAATACCAAAGGATGTATAAAATATCGAAAGTAGTACAGTGCTTTCTATAATAATTGGCTCGTGAATAAATAATTTTCTATCCAGGTTGAAATGAAAACGTGGGTTCGCATAAAAATCCTCAGTCAAATAGTCATTACTTAATCTATAGTTTAAATACTAATTTATTACTAAATATTACTAGTAATTTATTAATAATAAATATTGCAGCTCCTAAACGTTCTCGACGTTTTTTTGAAACGTGATTTCATTGTTGAATCGCGAGTGCAAGAATTCGTAGACAGATCTTCCAAGACTTATTTACGTTAATTGCGTTACAAAGATAATTTGCATTCAATGCAGCTTTGACCGAGGTTCGATTAATCTCGTCAACGAGTTTCCGTTCCTGGAAATGTGAAACGTGGTCATCTGGCCGCGTAATCATGGCAAGCAAATTGCACATGTAACGCTCGTTGTAGGCTAGTGTCGAATAACGTTGATGAAATCAGGCAAAATTCGAAAGAACCAACTCACAGCGATGTAATAAAATACACGAATTGAAAATTCGGTTAAATCCGTCAGTAGAATTTAGTTTTGTTTGCAACAGTTAATGTCGTCGAATAAAATTGAATTAAAGAATAAAATAATTCTGATTTAGCTCGATGCGTGGTAATAACGTCGAATAAAATTGGGATAAAAGAAATCAGCTCAGAGTGATACGGGTAAAATGAAATACGATAATCGTGGGTGCCGATTTGAAAATAGAAACCGAGATGTTAGATCGATCGTTACGATTTTTAATTATCACGACAGCTGTATCATTATCATGCGAGAACAATCATCTGTGACCATTTCGTGTTCGTTTTTGCTAACAAAATCTGTTTGTTGTTTATTTCAGACAGGGGATGGCGTGGGAGTGTCGAGTAGCGGTGGTCGACTCTCGTCACGAAGTCGGACTTCGGAAGAGCCCCACATTGGCAAGTACAAATTACTCAAAACAATTGGCAAGGGTAATTTCGCCAAGGTAAAACTTGCCAAGCACGTGCCTACCGGGAAGGAAGTGGCTATCAAAATTATCGACAAAACTCAACTGAATCCCGGTAGCCTTCAAAAGGTGAGAGGAATGTCTATATGTAGTTGACCCTCGAAAAAGGCGGAGGCTTAGGGACACAGTTACCCCGCGTAGTCGAGAATTCCAGTATAATTTCTACAAGAACTTAATTATCTATAATAACCCGTCGTTGACTGGATTGGCCCTATTTTGCATCCTATGTTTCTTATGTGTTGTTATTTTTAGAATAAAATAAGTTTGAGGAGAGAAAATGTTATTAGGAAAATTATAAAGGAGAAAAAATACATACATACACATATACAGGACGAATCACCTAACTCTGCTCCCTTGAATTACTCGTAAACCATTTATTGTAGAAAACCTGTTTCGAGTTCAAGTTTGTGTGGTATTAACGAAATCGTAATAATTACAAATACAAATGTCGTCTGGAGCTTTTTAAACATAATACATAATGATTGATCTCTCGATTCAAAGGAAAATCTCGAGAGATATTTTGAAAATTGATCATTTTCGATCGTTTTTGTGCATTCAGTATTCATGTTCTTTCGAATTGCGAGATTAAATGTTACATATTACATTTAAAAAGAAATTTATAAATTACATTGCATTCAAGAAATTCAAGAAATTAATTATTATGTTACACGACTTCCTTAATACAATACGACTTTTTGTTTAAGACATTTGTTCATATGACAAATGAGTTTCAAGTATGTAATTTCATTATACACTGATATGTGCCTTTTATTTACGCAAATATGTTATATTTTGTTTCTTTCAAACAGTTCTTCGTTAGCCATCTAATTTATTGAAAAAGTCACAGTCTATTAACAATATCCCTTCGCAAAAACTTTCATAATATTGAGACAGAAAAAGAACTGCATACAATCAAATCCACATTATTCGAGGGTCAACTGTGATTAAATCGTCTGCCGAATAAATCTATTGACACGTCGATGTCGATGTTGTTGCAGTTGTTCCGGGAAGTAAGAATAATGAAGATGCTCGATCATCCAAACATAGTGAAGCTATTCCAAGTGATCGAGACCGACAAAACATTGTACCTGGTAATGGAGTACGCTAGTGGTGGCGAGGTTTTCGACTACTTGGTACTACACGGTAGAATGAAGGAAAAAGAGGCCAGAGCAAAGTTCCGGCAGATTGTCTCTGCCGTGCAATACTGCCATCAAAAAAAGATCATTCACAGGGATTTGAAGGCTGAGAATTTGCTACTCGACAGCGAGATGAACATCAAAATCGCCGATTTCGGTTTCAGCAATGAATTCACTCCGGGCAATAAATTGGATACCTTCTGCGGTTCACCCCCTTATGCAGCGCCTGAACTTTTTCAGGGTATACCGTCATAAATTAACTATTTTTTCTATTGAAGTTTCGAGGCTTACAATCGCTTGAAGTGAAACATGTTTTCAGAGTTGGACAAAATGTGATCTGTGGACTACCGATTTTTATGGCAAAATATTTTATATTTTTGAGAATCAGTAATCAGAAAAAGAGAACCCGAATATAGGATTGTTTCATGTATCAAATATTGTAGAAAGCACTGTATTTTTAATATTTTATATAACATGCATTCTATACACTTTTACAATTTTAGATCTCTCTCAAATACATAAAAATCCATAGTTTACTAATCTAATTAATGTTTGAAGATTACGACTAATGTGAAATGCAAAATCATGATTACTAATTATTAAATAATCAGGACAATCACAATATACAATAAGAGCAATCTATAATTATGACCATTAATTTAAAAATCATTGATCGTGAGATAATTACTCTTTCAGATTATGCTTCATTCAGTATTTTATTTGTATTGTCGTTTTTATGTTCCAAAATACTTTTATGATGAGAACTCTTTTGTGAATTCAAATCATGCAACCTAGATTACACATTCTATATTTGCCAATTATTAAAAACATTATAAAGGATTTTAAGGATTATCGTATCTCATACATTTTTCCGATTTGTAATTTCATTACATAATTAAAAGATTAAAGTTATGTAAAGAATTTTTTGGATATACTCATTGAATGATGTAAATATTGATTAACGATTATTCATAATGGTTTAACTTACAATGATTGATTAATTATCTGATTACGATAATCGATTACAGAAAGGATTACAAAAAAAGTCACTTATTGTCCAACTCTGCTTGTTTTTAAGTTCAAGGCAAAAGGAATCCCTAAAGAAGCTATTGTGTAATACTTGCTTTGTTGTGTAATGCTAGTAAAAAGTCTCAAGAAAAAATTTCTTCTGAACATAATTTTCGTCTGAAAGTTTCAAACTTAATATTTTTACTGTTTTCTTCTCTTTTCGTAAAAAATCAGCGATATCAACGATGTTTGTTCTTTAGGTAAAAAGTACGACGGACCCGAAGTAGACGTCTGGTCGTTGGGAGTAATATTGTACACTTTAGTGTCTGGATCACTGCCCTTCGACGGTTCGACGTTGAGAGAACTGAGGGAACGAGTACTACGAGGGAAATACCGAATACCGTTTTACATGTCTACGGATTGTGAAAACCTGCTGAAAAAGTTTTTGGTGCTCAACCCGACGAAACGGGCCTCCTTAGAGGTAAGCATTTCAGACAAGTAACAGAGACAGCATAAATCTGACGATTTTTCACATGTAATACAATTTTCAAATTCATAATTTTGTAGTAGTTTCTCTTTATTATCAGTACAATGAGAGTCTACTCTGAAAATTTTCTACTATCCTCTGAATCATTTAATCGAGAATCGCTGCTCTTGAAGTGTACTTTATGTTCTTGAGGTAACGCCGTGATCTATGATTATTGTGTAATAAATTCAATCTTAGAAAGGTGGAATAAAAATGTCGTTATATCATGAAACCAAATATCTAGAAAACATTTCATGCAACACTGTCATTATTTTCCCCATGATGTGCGAAGTTTCATTACGTTTTACGATCAATTCCATTATTAATGAAATCGAATCAACTATTTTCCTTGTATTAATTGAAATAAATGACGCTACTCGACCGTAAAAATTCGTCAGATTTCTATGCTCCACTCTGTATAATACATTTTTTGGCACCGTATCATTCGCTGTTTCTATATTTCCAGACTATTATGAAAGACAAATGGATGAACATGGGATATGACGACGACGAACTGAAACCGTACTTAGAACCTGAACCTGATTATAAAGACCACAAGAGGATAGGTGAGTCTGCCAGTATGTACATAACACTTACTATTTATTGTTTCTTCATATAAATAATATAATTGCATGATTTACGACCACCCAGTTGTTACGTTAATTAACGTCGCGTCATATCGTGTAATGCTGAACTTGCTATACAGTTTTGTAAGCGTTGTCTTGTTTTAATGGAGCAACGGTTGGTCGTAATTAAACGATTCTTGAACTTTTCGCGTAAATAGATACGTCAGAGGATCTTACTACGTACGAGCTGACGGTCATTTTAATGTCTACGCCGAACTATGCGCAATAACGATAGTAATAGCGATAGTTCTAGGAACAGCAATTTTAGTAGTACTAACAGTAGTAATAATAGCTATAGTGGCCATAGCATTATCAGTAGTAAGATACGTCTGTGAATGCATTTCTTTTCGCACAGCAAAGCACCGGGCTTCTTTTGAAAATGTTTCTTTTGCATCATGGTTTTGGATTAAAAATACACGTGTACACGTGTACTTGTATAATAGAAATGTATATCCGTCTCTTAATCTGTTTTTAGTTTTTAATACGCGGGTATATATATATATGTGTGTGTGTATGTGTGTACAAAATATACGATATAGATATATTAACAAATTCAAGTTTTGTGTAATTATTGATGTAATAGATATCTCTAGTACGAAGCCGCGAAAAGTCGTAGTGAACGTGTTTCTTGTGTCGTATCGATCGTGTCGTCGTTCTAGTATTTTTAGTGGTTGTGACTATGCCGTTACACCTGTTTGTTTTAGAGGCCCTGGCTAGTATGGGATACACGAGAAGCGAAATAGAAGATTCCTTAGGACAAGCAAAGTACGATGACGTATTCGCCACGTACTTGCTCTTAGGAAGAAAAACAACCGATGTGAGTAGGAGAAGGATCGATTTAGGAACTTGTCGTATAAATGTATGTGAAGTTAACCCATTAAGGGCCAACGTTGCATTTGCAATTATTGTCAAATTCTGTATCTTTAACATTGACATTGTAAAACGAAAATTCTGAAAGTTCTCGATATTACTGTGCTCCATCTATATGGTCTTACAAAATTTCAAAAAATTCCAACATTTACAATACTGTGCTAAATTATTTCTTGGTCCTTAATGGTTCGAGGTGATGGACGAGAAAATATAAATTAAAATGATCGGTTGAAATATAAATTAAAATGATCGTAGCCTGAATCCGATGGTTCGCGGTCAGGCAGTTCACTGTCGCTGCGCAACATTCCACCGCAAGCTGGTTCTGGTGGCGGCGGAGGAGGCGGTGGAGGTGGAGGAAGCGGTGGAGGCACAGGTGGAGCTGTGCAGAGTCCATCGCATAGGGGTGTTCATAGAAGTATTTCCGCTAGCAATCCAAAACCAAGCAGACGAGTTTCGTCCGGTCTCGAAACGCTTCGTAAGTGAATACTGTCTAGTCAATCAAATCTCACGTTCGAGTACAGATTACTAATAAATTTACGTTCGTAAACTTATTAATAATTTACGTCAATCCTAATTGAATGTATCCTTTAATACTGTACCTATTCTCTGCTGCACTTGGATAAAAAGGAAGTAAATCTGTTAGTAACCAGATCGATATCTTATAGGTATTATTATTTATAAGAAGTATCGATTGAAATTTTAGGTATCTACTATCAATTTTTGATACTGATAAATCTTGAATCAATATTAAATCGAAAAGTACTTACACCCGTTTGATACCTCCGCTAATGTATTGATACTTCAACATACATTTCGATATTCGTGTAATACATGAATACCTATTGATATTAAATTAAGCAGTCAATTAAACATAGTGATGTAAAGGTGATCACGATATCTTTATGTAAATATGAAGCGAATATCGAATATACTTTCTTGAGATATCAAGTGAGAATATTGATATTTTCATAGAAGTATCAAGCTGGTGTCAATTATTTTTGATACTTTGGATGTAATGTTCGATTGACATTGTCATGATTCAGTATCGGTCGTTGAAATCTATCAATTGATTAAGAGATCGTTAAGAGACTATGTATGTTAGGCGACATCTGATTTAAACCGGTCTGTGTTTCAGTGAGGATTTTCAGAGATTCCTGTGCTAAAGGATTAACAATTACCAGGATATTCATAGAAAAACGATTAAACGAATGTTTTTACATGCGTACGTATCTTGTCCTATTCTTGTTTTGTAAACGATTTTTATTTCATTAGGAGCAGCACCGAGTCCAGGAAATGCAACGAACCATAATCACGCGACTGCTACGACTGGTGGAACAGTGACTGGAAGCAGTGGTAGTAATTTTAAGAGACAAAATACCGTGGATGCGGCCACGATCAAGGAGAACACTGCTCGTGTTTCAGCGAGTCGACCTTCGGCTCCTAAAAACAGCCCTGGCCAATTAGATACCAGTGAGTTTTTTTCGTTATCCTGTGACTTTTACCACCGCAATCCAACCGATATTTGTGCAATTGTTTTTTTTTTTTGCGTCGCTATACTTTTGTAAAGCTTTTGCAAAAGTACTTATCTACATCCGCTTTGGATAAGGTAATTCATGCCCTAATCCAACGTTAAATTAATTCGTTAATATTTTCGTTCCTCTTTTTTATCCTAACTCTTTCCTCGTTTTTTTTTTTTTTTTTTTTTTTTAATGTAACGTTACGTATATATATTTCTCATTTATAAACGGTACAGGAACGTATCGGTGCTATACGCTAACTGTAGATCGCTGTAATCCTAGAGAGGGTAATGAAGTCATCGTGTACATTGATAGTAATCACATTTTTTTCAACGTCTATATTACTTAACGTGATGAAGATACCATTACGAACTATTAATCTAGAGTTAAAAAGTTACGACCGTACATGTATATAACTTGAGCATAGCATCTGCTTTCTCTTTAATCCTTACCCTTATACAGAATTTACCACGCGTTTGCCATTTCAATAAATGATTAGAGAACGTTCTAAAAGATTTTGGTTAATAGACGGAAGCAGATGAGACGTTGCACACGGTCGTTTTACACGGTTTAACACACGGAAATGTGTATACACCTCGGCCAATTTTATTTGTATTCGTTGCGTTGCTTGTTTATCATTTAGTAAAGTACGCTGCTTTGTTTTGTGTTGAACTATATCTAATGAGGCTTGCAGTGACAATGTTCATTCTAGGCGTGGGTACAAGTCCTGGTGGTAGGGCATGGGCAGGCAAGAGCAACACGATGAATACAGGGGTAGGTGGTGGTCGGCCTCTTACCTCACCTGCCCCTGGTTCTGTTGGTCGACGAAGTACCATCTCCTATGATCAAGCGAAAACGTCCTCCTCATCTACCGAAAGAACCAACGACGCACCCAGGTATAGTGATATCCAGTTGTTTATCAGATTTATCGTATTATTAAAAAAATATCTTTTTCTTTTTTCTCTTGCGACGAATTGAAAGACGAAGGAATATATAGCGCAGCTTCAACGAAAAGTGGACGCTGGATCCGTACGATCGTTGTGCAATAATTAAACTGCGGATTTTTATGATATATATATATATTTAATATAATATATTTTTTATTTTTATAACTTTATATTTTGAAGAGGATAATCAACAAGTTCGCCATGCCATGTATCATATGCGATGTTGCATCGTAACATATCTTTTGACGTACACATACGATCAATATTGAATGAATTTTATTTGTATAATTATAATTATATTTATACAAATTATAATTTATTATAAATAACATTATAATTATAGTTATATAAATAAAATCCATACGTCATAAAATGCAATACGTGTAGGAGGAACGACAAAGTCTGGACAGTGAATATATTTAAAAAATAGAATTTCGATAGAAAATTGTTTTACATACTCAGTGTTATAGAAGGTATTATACTTTGGATGTTTCAAGTATTTTTCATTATGCGTACATTTGTGTACACCTTCAAATTTCCTGTAAACGCATAAAAATCCGCAGTGTAATAATGTTCTTCCTGCGTTCAATTTCAGTGTTATAAAGCTGGAATTAGTTGCCCGACGAATATTCGAAATATATATGGTCCAGTATCTACCATCGATCGAACACAAATAAATTTCGCTAACGCGCAGCCCGTGTTAATCGTATATACGTTACAGTATTCCGTTGTTGTTGACTAAACAGTAAAGTTTTCTTTGTACTAACCACATAATAGGTGATTAACTCTTACTTTAACAAACAGCCTGGAAATATTGGACGATCGATAACAAAAAAAAAAAAAAAAAGAAAGAAAATCTGTCATAATAAGCCCTAGGGAGTTTCTTTGTTTGTTGCGTTGCTCTAGCATGTTGGCTGCTGCCTGCCAATCGTTCATTGCAGATCACTTTCTTTATGGCTTGACAGATCTACCGAACAGATAGTCTAATTCAAACGTGTATACATATACAAGTGCTTGCTAAAATGATACCGAATCACAGTTACATTCACATGTCTCTTTACTCTGTTTTTTACCAGCGTATGTCTAGATTTACCAGCGTGTGTGTATAAAAACAGCCATTAACATCATCATACATACGTCACTATTTATGTTTTAGCGTCACATTCCGTTCCTCTTGCCGTAGAAATTCTCGCGTGCTAAATGTCATTGGCAACACGAGATAGAACTTTCATTATATCATCCGCCCCATAACTTCAACCTACCCTATCATACCCATAGCACACCCTGTTCCTCTAGTTTTCAGTGAATTCGATCGCGTCCTATAGAATATATATCTACATATGTACGTGTGTAGTACGATCAGCGTAGATGTTTAAACACGTGGAACAACATTCACCATCGAGTCATTCTATTCCAGAATCATGGCTCAGTCTTCTGATGGGCTGTAAATTGTTTCAATAATTCATTTTAATAATCGTTCTTTTAGCATTATGTTTGTTTGAAGGAAGTCCCAAGAAATAGATTGTAACAAACTAGACTTTTGACCATCAGTGTTTTCAACCGAGAATTTATCCGCACTAGATTAATACATCTTTCCTTTAAAAAAGTTAAATTGTAATTTTTAATAATATTAATTCAGAGTGAAACTAATCCCTGGTCAGCAACATTATCAGTTTCGTTTCAGTTTTTGCTAATATCTCGAGAACTAAGAGAACTCGACATACGCAAGAAGAAGTTCTTTAAAAAGTTTCCTGCAATACATTTAAAATTCAAGGAAATTTGGCAATTCAAATGATTACCAAAATCTCTCCTTTACAACTTTTTTCTTAGGGCTTTCTGTAAACAAACAATAATTGTTACAATACTAGAGAATTGATTAACTTCATAGATGATGCGATGATTCGGAATAATTTACTCCATTCCCCTCTGTGCCGTCCCTTTCTTTTTCTCCCAACTTTTCGAACAGTTTACAATGAAAAAAGAGTTACGTTGAAGCAACAAGGAAACATATCACGAAGAAATTCGAATGTAAAATATATGACAACCTAGAAATCGTATAAAAGAAAGAAAGAGAGTAAAGTAAAAGGGAGGAAGGAGAAGAAGAAGAAAAAGAAAGGCTAAAGTAGGGAAAAAGAAAAAGAAGTTTGAAGGGAAGGAAAAGTTAAAGATCTACGTGAATAGCTATAGAAATCGTAGAAAAAGTAGGGCCGGGCAGTTTGCTGATTAGTTTTGTACACAGCCTTGGCGAGGGCACTAGACCAACGCGGGGTCACACCAAGTCTGCGAGCATCAGCGCAGGTCACCGTTCCTCGAGTGGCGTACCCCCCAGCGACCATTCACTACTGGACCCTCAACCACGCAACGCCCACAACTCCTTACTCGCCACTGCTGACCCTCTTAGACAGAGGTACAGATCCTCAGAGCCTTATCAGCCAACCTGTATACAGTCCTCTATTAGATATGCGACAAAAGTCTAACGTACGCTCTACCGATGACCAATTATCTAATTACGCGCGTCTTCGCATCGCTTGAACCCATCAAGGGCCAACGTTGTAACGCAACATTTCATTTGCAATTCTCTCTCTCGGTCACTTTTCTATTACCAGATTTTTCATTTTTGATGTTAGGAAAATTACTGCGGAAAGACACATCTCAAAGATTCGCTTAATATTATTCTTTCATCGTTGTGTTTTCCACCTAAATATTATAGTTTCAAGAAACTCTCAGGAGGAGTATTTATAATGTTCTAATAGATATTTAGTCCTTAATGGGTCAAATCATCGCGCGTCTCGCTCGAAAGATTCGATCGGCGATCGATCGCGGTCGTCGAACTTGCTCTCCATCCGCTGATTTCAACAACAGCTCGGTAGAATTCTACGCTAGACTATTGGAGCAGCCTGCAAAACTGCGAACGATATTCGAGTATACATTTCTTTTTTTTTTTCACCCGTTCATTTATTTACTTCCTCTTCTTTTTTTTGGGCCACTAACTCTCTTAGGGTTCTACAAAAAAAAAAGAAAAAGAACTAGAATTTGTTTCGTGCGTTCGTGCTGCGAAAGAAACGTAACAAAAAGGTTGCACAACGCGTTGCTCACGACGCGAATTATTCACGTAGGTTCTCTAGGACAGTTTCTGGTCATTTATACTCGTTATAATCCCCCCTTCGTTTTATCTGACTTTTGTTTCTAATTTGCATGAACATACCACGTTGTTAGTTTTCTATTCCGATCATCGGCTTCTCATTTTATATATCTGGTCATCGGTTTTCACATTTAGCCTCAGCTACCCTGTTTCTCGCACATAGTTCTCCGCTACGATTTTACAATCACCGTGTTCACACACGTCAGACAGGCAAACGTCATGCTGCATTGTTCGCCTCCAACTTGTTTTTTGTCTTTTGCTCCAGATTAGCGGAAAACCATGATATATATACAATTTTGTATGTTATTCACGAAACGGTTTAACGTTGACGCCTCGTCGATGCGACAATAATTTGCGTGTGCCTTGTATTCGCGTATTCTTTCCAAAGCGATAGCAAATACCTCGACAAATGAAGAATTTCGCAACGTGACGATCGTAATCATATCCACGTACAATCATCGCGATATCGCCATCCTATCAATTGGTTATCATCTTGAACGAAATTTTCCGTGCATCGTGTGCATACACGCTACACAAAACACACACACACACATGCACGCAAGCACGCACGTCCGTAAGTCATTAGACACTTGTTCATTAATACAATTAATACAATTCTCTCGCATGATTTTGTTATATTTATATAGTTTATAGCAAATCTTTTAATTTTCAACAAAATTAACATACGTAATATCACGAAATATATCGATTGACTAGTCGAAATTTGAAGTCGTCGATGCAAAGAGACGAGTTTTTTTTTTTTTTTTTTTTTTTTTTTTTAAGAAAACCAAGTGATTGTATTACATCAACTATAAAACGTGGGAGTCACTTGGTGAAAATTTCAGAAATTTAAAACAAGGAAGGACAGTGCTATATTATTATATTCATGCAGTGCATTAGATAGAGAAAAGATATAATTATTATGAGATGTTAATTAAATACGTTCCCTAATACGGTACAACTAGAATACATAAAATTACCCATACATAAATTTATCAAAGCATTTCGCATATTTTTTTTTGTCCACATACTT
This sequence comes from Frieseomelitta varia, assembly GCF_011392965.1. Taxonomy (NCBI): domain Eukaryota; kingdom Metazoa; phylum Arthropoda; class Insecta; order Hymenoptera; family Apidae; genus Frieseomelitta; species Frieseomelitta varia. The sequence continues at coordinate 4,386 of NW_025110280.1, read as the reverse complement.
TTGACCAACAATGTACACACGTACATGCACATACACACGCACACGCAAATGTCGATGCTCGATCCCCAAAATCGAGTCCATTCTTTCTCCTTCAATGTACGAATTGAATCGTGTGCACCGATAGAGTTAATTCGAAGGGGCAAATTATCTCGAAACAATATATCGTACGTGCAATTGCATACGCAAATAAAACGCAAACTGTTTCAGTACATTCTATACTCGCCAATCATTTAACTCTCATTAGATGAACCAAACTAATTCTGTATTGAAATTCCGCTTTCTTAGCTCAGACACTGTCGAAGCTTGTTTTGCAAGACATAGAAATAATCGCTTGCGCATTATCTACTTTTACCAATCGTCCCTCGAACCTCACCGGAAGAATATCGCGTGAAAAGTGAATATTTTATTTTTACATCCTACTTTTATTTTGCATCCTGTCTTCTGCTTCTTTTTTACGTAAGGAAACATGTTCAAAAAAAAAAAAAAAAAAATAGAAAGAAACGAAAGCGAGATCGAGTCGTTTGTATCGTTTAAATGCACAAATCTCTAGCGAAGAATCGACACGGGCGCAAAGCAAACATTATTTATATGTATATACATATAAGTACACACATGTATATACGTATGTGCACTGATAGACACACGCGTGTTATACGACAGTTTTGAAATTAATGCTAAAAGAACGATCTTTTTCCAATCAGTTTGGGTGTATCACCAAGCAATAGACTGGCAACACCTACAACACCAGCATTTCCGAGAAATGTTCCAAGTCGTAGTACGTTCCACTCTGGCCAGAATAGAGCTCAGCGAAATCATACTCAGGTTCGTAAATTTTGATATTTTTTCGTAATATCGTAATATCGAGTTTCCCGAAAGTTTAATTTTAAAGCGCTAACTTTAAAGTTTTTCCTGTCGTTGATTGTAATTGCATTAACAAGGGAAGATTTTATTATAAAACAGATACTGAGGAAATTCGTAATAAAAATATGACACTTCAACTTAAATTTGAAAAAGAAGAATATCGTACAAATACATACTTTAGTATCACTTAAACTTCTCTGAAAATGTAAATTTAGCATTTAAGTGACTTTTTCATTCGTAAATTATTTTAAAGAAATCTATAGACGAAGAAATTATAATAGCTTCGTTCTAAGACTTCTGAAATTCTAAAATTAATAGTTGCTACGAATTTAAGATGCTGAAACAAAATAGCATACTACTGATACCATAAATATTTGACCATCTTCATTTTATGCACCAATCTAGACATGTAAGCAACACAAAGAAGATCTATGGTTTGATTTAGTACCTTACGTGTATTATAATTGCTCACGAAAGTGAAACAGTCATAGGAAGTTCTTATAAATATATTATAGATGTTATGTAAAACATTTTAATATTTCAAGTTTGAAACAAATTTAAATATATGGACATATATAAAAAGTGTTTAAATAACCACAATCCATTATATCAATAAATATTCAATGCATTTAATACTCATTATATACTTGAGACTATTCGTGCAGTAATTTTTTTATCAAATGTATGATTGCAATAAATATCGTGTAGCTTTCACGCATACTCTCAGATTGATTTCAAATTGTACAAATATAATCACACTTTCGTATTACAATATTAATACAATTTCAAAACGTAGTATATGTGTAACTGTTATTTTATGACAAACTTTCGTGAGCCATTGTAAACGTTTGCAAGTCAACTACTCGTTTCTGCCCATTTACCACGTATCTTTAACATTACCTGTGTACATTTGTATTCTATGAACTTTCTAGGGTCATACGCATACACAGGACACAAATGCAATTAGCCCATTAGCGAGACCGTCCTTCTTCTCCAAGTTATCCTCGAGGTTCTCCAAACGGTAAGTTCTCTCGACTGGTTATATGTACATCGAGCAAACGGTTTCTCGTATTCGACAGCATGCTAGTACATGTACCACTGTAAAGTACCACCGTTCGTCCACAAACTATATCTCTAAGCCTCTTTAGCTTGCGATCGAAGTTCGGCCAAGTGTCTAATCGTAACAATTCGAATGGACGACAATCGATCAACCTTGTACGATAAACGATAAAATTCTTTTCGGAAGTGCAAATCTCCGACCGGTATCGTTAACACCGAACGTGAAAATCGCGGTTTTGAGCCACACTTGTCTGAGAAACCACACCCTTTCTTCGAAAAGCTAGAGTAGAAGTAAAAAAATACGAAAGTTAAAAAAAAAAAAAAAAAGAAAAGAGTGAAAGAAAAAGAGAGAAAGGAAGAAGAAACGGATGCAGAAGAAGAAGAAAAAAAAAGAACTAGGAAAAGAAAGAGACGAAAGGGGAGAAAGTGGTGTACGAGATACGTTTCGAATCCAATTCGCGTAACAGGCGTGCATTTAATAAGTACATCATTTATTGCAAACCCGGCTGTCCAGTTATTAAGACACACAACACACATCGCGCAAAGAAACGATTGAGAACACAACAGCTTTTGCAGTGGGCCTTCGATGCATGCGTAGAAATTATTAATTCCCCCGTAAAACGAACGATTTTTTGAACTTGTACTTATATATTTATATATGCTCTGCAATAGTTTTCAACGAGTCGAACCTATCGTTTTGCATGTGATATGATATTTCTGTTTTTAAGGATGCACAATGACTATGTAATTCTAAAAAAAAAAGAAGAAAAAAATTTAAAAAAAGAAACGTTTTCTACCGATACGTCTCAAGTATCGCATTTTACGTAACATTTTTCTACAAGTGTATATATATATACATATATACATACACATATATATATACGTAATATACTGCAAAAACGATATACAGTACGATCGATTAGTAACCCGATGAGCGAGCAGCGACCATTATCAGTGAAAGCCACGAAAAACGTAGCTTGTTCACAAATATATCTCGTAGTTGTATTTGTTTCTACGCCGTTTTCGCCGTTTCTTTATCCCGTAAGCATCTGCTTCTCAGGTTTCAATTGCACCCTTTTTAGTTGGACTCTTTTAATTGACCGATCTCGTTACACACCTATACATACATACGGACACGTACACGTACACTTCTCTCTCTCTCTCTCTCTCTCTCTCTCTCTCTCTATTATCTATCATCTATCTAACTACTTTCTTGACTGTTCTGAATCTCACCTGTCTTTATCTATTTTCCACTTTTCCACCGATTCCTGCCTTACTTCCCTACATATAAGAATAATGATTCATTACCGAGAAAGAAAGCATAAAGATATCGAAGTATATATTCGTCATCCATTCTGTGTCCTTCATAGCGAGCGTACCGTTATCGTATCTGCTTAATGTTCGATTGTTCCTATTTGTAAAAAAAAAAAAAAAAAAGATAATGAAAAAAATAAAATAAAAAAAAAAAAAGAACACAACCCTGAGAATTCATCAGATGAAAGTAACTACCAGCTTGGCCAGCTCGAGTTCAGGCCACCTCGCATACTCATTGTGCATCCCTTTTTTTGACTCGACTGTAGCGAGGCATATCCTTGACTTAGTACTTTACCTTATACTTTGTATATGGGAACCTTTGATTTTTGTCGCATACAGCAATCGTTTACCAATAATCCGAGAATACTAAAACCGGACAACCAGAGCGTGTTGCTATATACTGAACGCGTAGACTAGAGTAGAGTAGAGGGATAAAGCGTAGGCGATAGAACGGTTTCGAAGCGAGGACGCAAGGCCACAGAATAACGAGAGCAATCCAGAGCCTGTTCGTCTCCGCCGTCTCAGCATCTTTTTTTCTACTTTCACGATATGGTCACTGTACGCATCGTCGATGTACCGTATACTACTATAGACGCAACTGTTTCGATCAAAAGCTCGAAAAATCTCGGTCCAATTGTTGCCGACACAGCATAGCCATTGGTGCATCGCTCAAAATTCCCAAAACACGTTGGATTAATGTTATACCGGTGTATTCTATGCTACAGGACATGAGCCCGATGTAAAGCTTGACGCATCGCTCGAGCTTCGTCGAGAACGATGGCCATAGAGACGCGCGATACTTAACCGGCCGAGATGCGCCCGGGTGAAACTTTGCGCAAACGCAGCGAACTCCAGCACACGCAAGCGACCATAACGCGTCGCATTCTATTGACCTGGATATACACACTGGTGTACAGCATCCGTGTTTACCGGCTCGAGAGCATCCAGCGCGAACGAAATGAAAAGAACGAGGCAGTACGAAGTGGAATGAAAAAGAAAAGAAAAGAGAAACGAAAAAGAGGAAAGGGGGAAGAGTAACGAAAAGAAGAGAAAATGAAGTGACATGCCCCCGCGTCTCTCGCTCCGTTATTCTGTGGTGTATCGTCAAGCTTTTCAGACGTCGACAGATACTCGTCGTTAGTTTTTGAAAAA
>NW_025110279.1:23948-102173 GCF_011392965.1 Frieseomelitta varia | reverse complement strand
TATATATATATATATATATATATATATATATATATATATATATATATAATACAATAAACATAATAACAAATAATATAGAGTTCATACCTTTAATTCAGATCTAGAACGTGTAATCATTATTATAATAAAAAAAAATAAACTAGTATAATTGGAAATTAAAATTAAAAAAATAAAATAAAAGAACTTAAATTATAAATTATTTTAAGTTATTATTTTTACTTGTTCAAAAGTATCATGCGTTACACTATTGCCAACTGTAAGTTACTAATTTTCTTTACGAGACTACGAATCTCAAAACTTGCTCTAAATTTTCCTGTGAGAAAAATATTTTCTTTTACCAATTTTGAGAAATTAATAATTTCGCATTGATAAAAATTATAAAATTATACTATTTGTTATTCATTTCTAATCAGGTGATGAAGTCGGGAAATGAAAAATGGCAAGAATTTTTTCGCTTTCATTCTTCGAGAAGATATTTTTAAATATTAAGACTTAAAATATTTTCAATTTAACATGCACCAGGAAGTAAGTAATTATTCTAATAAACTTTTCACAATGCGGGGTGTAAAGTATAAATAAATCTCATCGAACTTAAATTTCCCTCTAAGGAAACTAATAAGATTTATATACAGGGTGTTCCAGGATAGGTGGTATAACTGAGTAGGTGATTTCACGTGAAAAAGCAATCGAAAAGAAAAAATAAAATTTTTTTATTAAAGCCTTCGTTTTCGAGATCGAGTTTGAAAATTTGTCGAGCTACTACTAAGACAATCTTCAACGAAACATATTCAAAGTTTATTTTTTTGAGAATGACGCCTTGAACGAAGAAATTTGATTCCACATTTTTCATTTACAATTAGTTTCGCGCGTAGAATATCCACGAATTGATTGTCGCGTCCAGCACTGAATAGCTAATTTAAGTATACTTGAGAAATTTTCAAACTCGATTTTCTTGAAAACAAAGAGTTTAAAGAAAAAATTTAATTGTTTTTTTTTCATCTCCTACTCGTACCACCCATCTTGAGATACCCTGTATAGAATTGGTTAATCTATGTTTCTAAGATTTTGTATGGTAAATTTCCGCTTTATAAAATAAAATATTTTTAACATTGACGTAATTAGGACGTACGTTTCATTACAACGGGAATTTTCAACATATTAACAATAATAATAAAAATAAAGTATTTAATCATATTTCCTTTTCTTTTTCTTTTTTAATTATTTATCGTAGAAACTATTATAAAAGAAAGAGGAAAAAATGATTTGAAACTATATTATTACAATATTGTATAGCTACTTAGAAAAATTTTCAAAAATAACAAATATATATTTACATATGTATTTGAATCGTAATAACGTAAATTGCAAATTTTATACAAGTGAAGATTTCTGTAGATTTTAAAAGTGACTTATCGTTTGTTCAGTTGTTTTAAATTTCATCGTAACCGAAAAAAGTATCCAAGCATTATGTAAAAGATAATTATTGAAATAAATAAAAAAAAAAGAAATATTTCGATTCTCATGCGTTTATTTCAATTTTCTGTTTAATGTTTTCAAAAAATGAAGTAAAGATGATTTTAAAATAGAACTTGTAGTGTAATATGTATTGAAAGTCTGAAAATAATTATTAAGCAAGTTGCAAAACTAACAGTGATTGTAACAATAATAAATTAACGTTACTTAATATCGAACGTTGTTAATACATAAGATTATTGGTGTATTATTTATATAGTTTCGAAAGGAATTTCAGACTTTCCTATAATATTCACTGTATGTTATGAAAGTTTCGAGGTTAGAATGACATTGACAAATTTCAACAAGAAAGGAATATTAGTATAAATCTATTTTTGTATCACGCTTGATGTGTAAAAGAAGAATTTAGAGAATAAATATTTAACGAAATGGAAGATATTAAATTAAATGAAGATCCAACGCAAATATCACAATTATTTTTAACGCGTGTTTATTACGCTGCTAAGGATGGTATGGCTATTATCCTTTATAATCTCCTCAGTAGTAAGGATCCTAAGCTGGTGAATCTTGTTATTAATCAAAAAGTATTAGAAGAGGATGGCCAACATTGTACACCATTGATAATAGCTGCGAGATATGGTCGTGATAAAGTAGTTAAAATATTACTTGATAAGTTTAAGCCTGATTTGGAACAGGAAGGGACAGTTAAATTTGATGGATACGTTATTGAAAAGGCAACCGCTTTATGGTGTGCTGCTGGTGCAGGACATTTGACAGTTGTGAAGATATTAGTAAAAGCTGGTGCCAATGTCAATCATCCTACTAAAAGCTTGTCTACTCCCTTGAGAGCAGCTTGTTTTGATGGACGGTTAGATATAGTGAAATATTTGATAGAACATAATGCAGACATAAATATTTTAAATCAGTTTAATAATACATGCCTAATGATTGCTGCGTATAAAGGTCATTTAGATATAGTAAGTATAATATTATAGTTTTAATAACATGGAATTATGTATTTAATTTATAATGTCAGTTTCAGCAATTTTATTATATTTACAACAGGTGACCTTTCTTTTACAAAAAGGTGCGAATCCAAATGAGAAAGCAAATTGTGATACAACTGCATTACATTTAGCAGCTGAACGTGGGCATACTAATATAGTGTCTGAGCTATTGAAATATGGAACAAACATGACAAAAAATATTAGTGGGATGACACCATTAATAGCAGCAGCAGAAAGAACTAGAGCTGAAGTTGTAGAATATTTAATAAAATATGTAGAAGTTAGTAGAGAAGAAGCAATTGAAGCATATGAGCTTCTTGGGGCTTCTTACGCTAATGATGAACGCAATTACTGTTTAACCAAAGCTTATAAATATTTATGGAAAGCAATGAAGCACAGGTAAAAAGTATTTAATTTTAGAAAAATACAGTTTAGAAACAATTAAATTCTTGGATATTACAGATTCAGAGATTCAGATAATATTATTTATAAAAAATTAGGTAAAAGTATAAAAGCATATGACAATTGGGAAGAATGTGATAATCCAGAAAAACTGAAAAGTATTAGGAATGATCAAAATGCTATTCATATGGAATCATTAGCTATTCGGGAAAGGATATTAGGTTGTAATTGAACTTTAATAAATATTGAGAGTATTAGAATAATTCTCTTATTTTTTTTAAGTCTTATATATTTTAATTCTTTTTTAACATCAGGTCAACATAATCCAAAAGTGCCACACCATATTATATTCAGAGGAGCAGTTTTTGCAGATAGTGCTAGATTTGATAGATGTATAGATCTCTGGCTTCATGCTTTATATTTGAAACAATTAAACAATATATCAGTTGTAAAAGATCTTTTAAGGTTTGCACAGGTATTTTTTCTTTTTCACTAAATAGTCTTATCAAAAAATTCTGATAAATTTATTACATATATCTTTTTCTTTCTTTAATTTTATTTGTAGGTATTTTCACAAATGATACATGTAGGAGTAGCTCTTGATTTCTCTCAAGTTTTGAGTATTCTAGAAGCTTGTGTAACAGAACTTGGTCGTAATAAATCTAAACTTAATAATCCTGATTCTGAGGAAGATATCGAACAATATATTGTAAGTTGAAAAATTGATTTATGTGTTGAATTAAATATGAAATAATTTTTATAAATTAAAAATTATAGGAGGAAATAGAATCAAATATTACAACCACATTATATATATTGACAATTTTAACAAAACTTTTAACATTGAATGAAAGTAGATATGAAGAACAAGATAAAAATAAGGCATATCAATTAGTTCATAAACTATGTGCTCTACAATTACATCTAAAAGATGGTCAAACATTACTGCATCTTGCTGTAAATGCTGCCACTCTAGTAGATGATTTCCATACTAATCATGTTTGCAAGTAGGTTTATAAATATTGTTTCAAAGTACAATAGTGAAATCTAATATTCTTGCAAATTAATATTTTTGCATTAGACGATATTAATAAAGTATTATTAACAGTTTTTTTCTTATTATTTTAGTTTCAAAATGAAAAGAAATCTGAAATTTAGTTTTTGTTCTTTATGCAATATGTATAAATACAATATTGTGAACGTCTTACAGATTTCCTTGCGCTGCAACGGCTAAATTACTTATATGTTGTGGTGCTGATGTAAATGCAATGGACAATGAAAGGAATACACCATTGCACGTTATTGTTAGCTATAGAGAACCTATTAGGTACAGTTAATTGTACTGTTGTTATTTTATTAAGTAGTTTTTTTTTAATAAATAATATTCCTGTAATATATCTAAAATTTTACAGTGATTTTATGACTCTTCATTCCATTATCATGGATCTTATAGAAGCAGGGGCGCATATGGATACAGTTAATAGTAATGGGAAGACTCCGTACGATGCGGTCACTACAGGTCTGTTTAAATAACTTTGAAAAATAATATAAAATATTAAAAAATACGTTTTACATAGTTACAAGTTTATCGTATCTTTATACAGGTGTAGCAGAAATAATACTAAGGACTCAAACAAAATTGTCATTAAAATGTATGGCTGCAAAAGTCGTAAACGCTTACAATTTATCATATTGTGGAAATGTACCACGTTCTTTGGAAAGTTTCATTGAACTTCATGGACCAGGTTTTCATCAGAGTTAAAAAAAGTCATTATTAAACGCCATGATACATAGATAATTGTATTAAGTGTGTAATCAATTCAAATTTATTCTTCATGCTGTGAACTTTTTGAGAGAGTGTACAAAATATTTAAGATATAATAATGAGATTTTTTATGAATATAATACAGAAATAACTTTTGTATTGTGTAGATAACGAATTTTTATATATTATAAAAAAGCACATATATTTTTAATGGACAGAGTCAATGTTAACTAACGATTAATTTAATAACTTTCGAATAACAAGGAAACAATGTTACTTTTTGATCATTTGTAGCAAATTTAACAGAAAAGCAAAAAAATAGTAAGATCATTTATAACAAATGATGAAATTTTTCTATATTTTTTAAATCCTCATTATACTATTCGTATATTTTGACCATATTTGTCAATGATCTTCTATGTAATAGTATTATTAATTAATAACTGAAAAAAAACATTAATGAAATAGAAATAATACAATTTATCCATACAATATAACTAACTGGCTATTATATTAAAAATTGTAATTAAATGTATAATGATATGAATAAATAATATAATATTGATAAAATAAAGATATGATGTTTAAAAATACGTTTTATAAAATAATCATTAAATAATAGTAACAAAACAGAAGATTCTTTTACATATATATAAATAATACATGTAGAATTTAAGATTCAGAATCAAAATTCGATTGGGATTGGATGAGTTTTACCGAAAATTTCGGGATCTCGTTCGATCTCAAATCTTCAATTCATTCTGAAACTTGGATTTTCAAATGTCCCTTTAAACATTTCTGTTTTTACATTTCACATTTTGAAAGAACAAATTTTAATTTATTAATTTTATTTTCAATCACAAAATTATTATATAGCTTAAATACTTAATTACACAAATCTGTTATGGATATTTGTTTTATGCACATATAAATGTAGAACATGTAATATTATACAAATTGTTATATATATATATATATTTATTTATTTTTAAAGTATCATTAATATATAATCATCCAAATAATTGTCAAGAGATATAATCAAACCTTTATGACTAGATTTACATATTTAAATTTACAAATCTTTTTAAACTGTCTTACAATACTTACGTAAAAAAAGTGCTGTTTTCAATTTTTGTACAATAAAAATACAAATTAACAGATATAAAATTATATCAATCATTTCCATTTTAGTCTGATAAAAAAAAAAAATTAATCTATCAAAACATGCAAATATCTTTGATTGTAAAGCTCTGTTGTCAATACACCTAGAATGGCTGTTGCATTATGCAAAGAATTAGCAGGATCCCTAATTAATTTAATAGATCGTTCTATATCTCCTTTAAGCGTTGCATATTGTTTATTTAATAAAAGTCCTTCTAAAGCCTGCATAGCTTTAATAGCTTCTGCACTAGGTCGAATTTCCATTGTATCTGGTTCATTTGTTTTTGATAATGCTACGCCAGGTGAATGAGGTGTAAATCTTACTATCTGTTGTTCCGATTTTGATTCAGGTAATTGAGCTAAACAATAAACTCCTATCACACGGCTTAAAAATTTGCATCTATATAAATATAAAAAAAATTTTAAGTTAGATAAAATAAATTACATACTATGTGTTATTTAATTTACCTTATTGAAAGATTGGAATTTTTCTTAAGGCCAATAGCTCCTAGTATACCCCATCCCTGTCCCCCATCATCAGCAATTGTTAATAACGAACGAGCTAAACCTTTAAGAGCTCTAGCAGCAGTCCTAGTGTTTTCATTATACTGACATTGTCTATATGCTAATTCACAAATTTTAGCCCAAAGAAGAGGTAATTTTTCTTCATTTATATTCCTAAATAAAAATATTTACTAACTAAATCTAATTACACAGTAATGTACAATTTTTAATAATTTACACTTACGTTGGTCTAATAGCAGAGATCCAGTCAACTAAATTTATAAGAAGTACTCCTTCTTCCCTAATATCTTGACATAATGGAAGTCTCTTTAGTAAAATAAAATATAAAGCAAGAAGTTTTCCTTCAGAAATTAAAAATGATTCCAATGGTGGTTGTCGAGGTATTACTGATTGCAAAATTGTTAAGACTGAAGCCCAAGTTGGTGAAACCTCTTCAGATGCTGCTATATGAATTAAAATGTTACAAAATGTATAAGCGAGTATATTTGCATTTGTTTTACGTACAATTAAATTTAAAATATGCTTCTAATGCAGCCTCCATTAATTCTCCAAGTACACATGGTGAAGTAATTGTTCCAATGACTTTAATTATACTTAGAAGAATTGGATTACTAGCTGTTCTTTTCAAAAGCCACGATGTCCAACTAATGCGAAGATGTTCCATAAGAACTCCATGTTGATTCACAGCATAGAGTAATTCAGTAATTAATAAACTTGCTTCTGCAATTTGTTGAGATTCTGGAACAGCTAAAGATTTTTTGTTTTAATTATACTTCTTCAATAATTCTAGATATGTACAACTTAGATCATATAAATGTATTATATTTACTGTTTAAAATAATAGCTTCCATATCATCTAACATTTTTGACAATGTATTATTAAATACTTTTGGATTTGTAGTTAATAAAGGTTTATATCGAGTTGTACAAGTAATCAATAATTTTATTGTACAGCGTATATACAGTTGTCTCTTTTTTAATGTAGTTGGATGAAAATGACTTACAACAGAATCATAGCCTGCTGCTACCTTTAACAAACTATTACATCATATTTGTTAGAAAACATCTATAAATAAAATTAAGATAATAAAATAAAATTATTATACATACTTATGTACAGCAACATCTATAGAATGGCATTGCTCATTATGAGAATAGAGAACTACTCTTGAGTCACAGCTCATGACATGCCAATTAATTACGTGATCATAGGCAGATGCATCTAATAAATGCCAAGAAAATTTTTCAGCATCCATAATTAACTGAGTTACTTTATCGGTCTGAAATATAATATACTATTAATATGTTAATATATTTTTGAATTAATAATTAATATCAATTATTTTATTAAATATTTGAGAAGAAGATTATGAAGAATATAATGAATTACCTGTCTAACATTTGGTTCATTGGATAATTTTACCAATAAATTCAATAAACAAACATGTATCCTTGTTACAAGAGCTAATGGCTGTGATGCTAATAAGTCATTTATCCACAACGGCCAATGTACACACGTAAATACACTTCCAAGGAATAAGTGACTATCTGGCAAATATTGATCAATTACTTTTACCATTAATTCCACATCATTTACAGATGGATAAAAACGATCCCATGGTAATGAAAAAAAGTTGCCATGAATAACGTTTAGAATATGATCTTTAACTGAAGCATGTGCAAAATTGGTAACATAAAATTGCCAGACAAAACAAAGTATCTTGCTAGATGCTGGCAATGTATCGATAATAAAACGAACACATTCAATGAACATTGCTACAAGTTTATTAGCATATGGACCGTCTGTAATAATCCATGGTAATAAAACAGATCGATCATCTGTAAGTTGTTGAATCCATGCAGCAGTTGGTTCTTTTAAATTTCGTGTCCAATATGGTGCAATCCAAGGTGCATACATTTCACTTAAAATAGGCCATATTTTCTCACACACTTTAAATAATATAATATAATTATGTCTGTTATAAGTATCATGTATAATGTATGGTTGAAATACTTACATTGGTCTCCTAATGATCCTCTATCAGATTGGAGAGTAAGTGCAACAAGAGCATGACCCACCATGCCAAGAAATATACTTAAAGGTTCATTGTAAATTCTATATTTTGGATACAGTCCATAAAGACCATATTGTAAACGTTCTTGCATGAAATGTCTACTTAATAATACAGCTGTGTCGTATATCTGTAATTAGATACAAAATGTATAAGTTAATTTCAAATTTACATAAAAAATTCCAAATTAAAAACAAACATGAAATATTTTATGACCTCTTGTCGAGAAAGAAGCTTTTGTTCAGTAGCGTAATGACGAATCTCGTCTCTAATTTTAGAATGACTTGTAAATGCATTTTTTGATTTGCCACTGAGTGTCCCTAATAAATCTCGCCAAACATCTAGCGATAAATTTTGACTTTCACTACTTTTTAATACAACACCTAAAACTTCTCCATAATGTTCCGGAAATTCATGTAGTAATACAAATCGTAGATGATTCCTAAATAGCTACAAAAAATTTTTATCAACTGTAATATATTATAAAGATTGTTATATTGTAATCGAATATATATGTGAAATTTATCTAATACATAAATACCTCATGTAGCACCAGCTTTGTTTCATCTGGATTAATACCCATATTACAAAGAGCTCTAGATACCAAATCAATGAACGTTGATCGTTCGCTTAATCTTGGACGTTTATAATTTAACCAGACTTTTACATCAAACTAAAATAAAAATTAATGTAAGAATTATATAGATATGTAAAAATAAAAGAATAACAAGCAACGTACTTTTGATAATAATACAAAACAAAGATCGACTTTTGTACTCGTAGAAAATTCGACAACAGTTTCATACATTTGTAGGAATGTTGAAGCACTACCAGCAACAGGTGTAAAATAAGGTCCAAGTAAACCACCAAGATTTTGTTTCTGCATAATGGTACTTAATAATTGTGGACCTTGAGTTTCCTCCCCATTAATAAATGACTATTAAAATTAACACTATGTATTAATAATGTATTAAAATTATTTCTCTGAATTTTTACGCACCTGTCCTAATTTTTCTAAACAAGTAGTAAGAAGCTGTTTTGTTGGTGGACAAAATGATGCTTCTTCTGTGTAACAGTCTACAAGATAATAAAATAATTTTACTCCACTTTCTTGAATTTTATACAATGCTGTAGCGTTTTCATTTGTTCGATTTATAGCTATTTCGTATTCCAGCATTCTAAGAAGAAGAATAATATATTTATATATAATTCATATTATTATGTATGCAAGATGTAATATGTGTTATACATACGCAATTAAATGATCTATAAATACACATCCTTGAGTAACTTTACTAGATGGTGGCTGACTAGCTTTTATCAACAAATTTTCATATTCAGCTCTGTTTTGTGTTATCATATGATCAACAGCATCGCTAATGCGAGCTTCAGGTACCTAAATACATAAATAACATGAAATATATAAATACATAAATAACATGAAATTAAAAGAATACTATCATTATTACCTTAACTATAATTACTGCTGGACCAGCACAATGCACAGTGGGTGGTGTTCCTGATCTAGAGTATTTCTGATTTAGAGGTGCTGGATCACATAATGCATGCAACGTTACTTGATTCTCATTTTCTCTATAAAGGGTAGGCACTAGTTCCAGAAAACTAGAATCTACTGCAATGTGCTCAGAAACCATTAAATTATATGTCTGAGCATAGTCTAATATTATTTTAAGATATGGTTTAACGAGATCAATTACTGATTTAGAATTGTATATATTCTCTTTTGATACAGAATTAAAAACTGCTTGATTTCGATTTAAGGGTGGAGGTGATACAGGATATTCATATGTAGTTAATCTTTTAAATATTCTTTGCAATGGTCCAATAATTTCAGGAAAGGAGATTGATACGTTTTTTCCTTTTTGATAATAATTTTCTTGGCTTCTACAACATGTACGTTCCCATTCTTGAACTGCTATTATTTGATTTTGTTGAACTGCCCAATAATCAATATATTCTAACCATGGTGTCTATTAAAAAGAAAAAGAAAAAATATAATCAGTCATGTTCTATTATTTAATCTATATGCTGTATAATAAATAGATTAAAATTTACCCAATTATCCTGAACGAGTAATACTAATTTTTGTGACATGTATTGTGGCGGTAATGCTGGTAAATAAAGACCTGGTTCCTGTAATCTGGGTTCTTCAAGCCACAAACTTAAAGTCTTATAAAATCTGTAAAAACAGAGATTTGTAATGTTTTCTTCATAAATTGTACATTTAATATTACATACTTTGCTGCATTAAAATAAAATGCTCGTCTGTCATCAGTGATTGGCTTTCCATTATCTAAATCTTTTTCTCCTTTTAATTGAAAATATGTAGTAGTATCATGTAATCGTTTTTTTAATTTTTTTAAATAACTTAAATTAATCATGCCTTCAAAAAATTTTTCACCAATTCCGCCATGATCCACAATTCTAAAAAAATAGTTTTATTATCATTCTTATTTTTGTAAAACATGTTATATAAGTGTAAATTCTTCCTTTATAAAACGAACCCTGACATAGAAGGAACTCTTGCAAGAAATAAAGCAAAGAAGTTTTGCCATAAAAGAGGAAGAATAGGATGTCCTATAGGTGTATCTAGTGCTTGCTGTGACCAACGATATATAAATAATCCATTTGCTCCAAATGGTTGCATTTTTACAGTCGCACAAGCTCGCTAAAAAATATTATATATATATATATATATTACATTATACATAATTTTAAAAATTATGTGCAAAATTATGTACTATATAAAATACCTTAATAGCAGTATCTAATGATATTTTAGGTTGTATTGACAATTCCTTTAAAATTTCATGCCATAATTTAGTTTTAATTTCTCTGTTATATTGTTCAGTTAATAATATTTGATAAGCAACCCAAACAGATTGAGTAGATTTTCCTAAAAGACTAACTGAATTTGAGGAACCAGTTGCCCAATTTAAAAATGATCCAAATGATGTCATCACATTGCGATTAGACATAGTCTGAAAAATCATTAAATAAATTTTTATATTATAACTAAATTTTATATAAATATACAATGTAAATATTATAATATGTAAATATTATTTTTATATAAATAAAATTAGATTAGTTTTATAAAATGAATTGACATATATTTTAAATAAAAGGAAAAATCGCACCTCATTATTTTCCTCTATGGTAAGCTAGTAAAATGGACATACTTTCTCAGTAATATAAGTTACAGAAATATTATCTCAATTAATAAAGTTGAAATTTAAATAAGTTAAATATATTATAACAGCATATTTAATGAGTAAATTTAATGTAATTATTCCGTTAAATTATTTCTAGAGAATATTTTAACATAATTAAAAATCCAATAAAAAGTAAAAGTTGATCTTACAGAGAAAAGATTCTGAAACATGTGCTCCACTGTTAGTTTTGCATCTGCATGAAAAAATGCAGCACTGATGACTGTATCCATTAGATACATTACACTTTGGTCTTTATTCCAATCTGGTACAAGTACAAGTGTACTTAACCATAGATATACAAAATCTTTTGGTGTCTGTAATCCATATCTATAACAAATTATGTTATCTTATAAATAAAATATTATTGTCCAATATTAACATTGAATAAATTTACTTACTTTTTATAATTATATAAATGAGAATGTATCATATTTGAAAATTGTTTTAATATTGTTCCTGGGAAATCAGGTGTTATAAGACTTTTAGCCACTTTCATATAGGTTCTATCAGCCGCAATTAAAGAAATAACGAGACTAATAAATTTATCATTCTTAAGTAATGAATCAACACATTCCAAAAATAATGGTATTATATGATGCAAACATATAAGCACTTGTTCATATTTATAATGATATTGTAATATTTCCAATTGGGCGAAACCTTTTGAACATATTAACGGTATAGAATGACCCCATAACGTCATGATCGTTGCCACATAACAAGCAATAGGTTGCTTTTCTCTTGTACCAGTTACCAAAATTTCTAAACATGAATCAGAATCCATGTCTGGTACATGAGCAAATGCCGCAGTGGGGTTTGAAAGTACATAATGGCAATGTGCCTCATTTTGATCAAGTTGATGCAATCTAAATTTAGAAATCATATCCCATGCCCATAATGAAAAAATATGTTCAGCAGTTTGAGGTCTTATCATTGTTGAAACCTATAAATTTCAATATAACTTTGATTAAAATTGATTTTGTTAAATAAATATTGGTATAGAAACTTTATATTATACCTGTTTAACACCTTCTACCAATAAGGAGGTATTTTGGACAGAAGAATCAGGTACATATTTCATAGTGAGCTCGACAGTTAATAATGCTATGCGTCTATGTAAATCAATAGGAAGATATAAATTACCATTCCTGTAATAGGTATAGAAATTAAAATTAATTAAACTAAATTAAATTTATTATATATTAAATAAACTAATTATAATAAATTAAAATCTATGTTCTTACTCATTAAATCCCCAATTTAAGTTAGTAACAATTAAACGGGCTAAATGATTCTCGGTTGATGTTAATGGATACTGATCCAACCATGTAGAAAGAATAACTATATCTTTTTCATGTGGTACCCACTTATGTAATTTTAAGTCAGTGAATAGATATAAACTTAACTAAAATTATAAAATTAAATTTAGATATGTTTATTTGTAGAAAGTATAAGAAGTTTTTTATACCTTTCCAGCTGATACAAAATTATCTCGTAACTTTAGCAAAATATCTGATAACAACGAAGGATATTTATTTGTTATATTTGATAATAGAGATCGAGCATCTTTTGAACAAGAATCTTGTGTTTTTTCACTGAGAAATCCTATCTGTAAATTATTATTACATTTAAATGTTCAGAAATTATACATGGTATAGATAATAATACATACTTGAAATAGATCTATTGTTGTTGTTTTTACAAAATCATAATCTTTGTCAGCTCTTGCCAAAGCCATATTAGCAAAAGTGGTTAAAAGAAAATATGACTCGTCTCCTGGCATATTACTTAATTTCTCTTCAAATTTTGCACGAACTTGTGAAGAATTTAATTCATTTATCCAATCTTTAACATTAATAATATGATGTTATATTATATAATAATAATCAGTTTTAAAAACATTCATATTGTTTTTACTGCAGAACTGTAACATACCATGAATATATCTATTAGAAATGTGCATGTCTACTTGTGTACAATCAGTGTGTAAAATGTAATATATTTGCCACAAGTTATTGGATGATATTAAATGATATGGCATCGAAGCTAAGTATTGCCATGCTCCTAAACGACGTGAAGAAAATATGCATAAAATTGCTCTTAAAAAAAAACAATCAAATTCAAGTTGAAGTTTCATCAACACTGATGCATCAGTAATCTACAAAATAAAAATTTAGAAGTTATATAAAAAATAATTTCAGTTTTATATATTAAAATACGCTTTAATAAAATAATAACACTACCTGATCTTTATCAAAGTCCTCCCATTGGTCATTAGCATATTGTACAATATCTCTAATTAATGCACTTAATCGTTTGGTCAGTTGCCTATATCTTGGAGAATCATATGTTTTCAAACCTTGTTTTAAAAGTCTAATAACAGTTGCAAAAAACGCAAACATTCGAAACAAATGATGATGTGTAATGTAAGCTTTGTTTTGATGATAATCATCATTCTGATATTGAATACACAACACTTGTTCAAATACTTTACTAAAAGGAATTTGGTTTAGTAAAGAAATAAGGTCACTTTCAAATAGGTTTGCGCCAATATTAGCAATATCTTCATCTTCTTCTCCTTCTTCATCCAATATTACCCAAACTGTATCACCTGGACTATATGATGTATCTTGTAATGATTGTTGTACCTGAATCATTATCATGCATTAGATAATTATTATTAGCAATAATGTAAAAACTCATAATAAATTCCTATAATAAGTACCTGTTCAAGAAATTTATCTCTGTCTTTAACAGGTAATAGAATAACTGCCAATGTAGCTATTATATGATCTAAATATGGATCATTTATTGGAGATACGCCTAATTTACCAAGTTCCTGTGGTATAGGAGTTTGAACATAACTACGAGCCCAATTCATTACTCCACCAGGACATCTCAAGATATGATTCAATAAAAATAAATGATCTTGCCAAGTTGCTACTCTCAATAGAATTGCTACTAATCTTGTAAGCCATTCTCTAGTGTCTGTTACAAATTTTCCGTCTTTTAATAATTTTCTTTGAAAATTAAACAATATAGTAATGCACATCCTAATTTCCATTAATTGTGGAATTGTTTGTGAAGGAACATGCAGTGGTAGTAAATTCACAGATGCATTATGAGGAAGATTGATAAATTCTTTGCAAGATATGCAAACCCTTTGAATGTAATACTCAATTTGTAACTTTAACATTTCTGCTTCATAACAATATAGAGCTTGAGTGTTGTGTAATAAATCTTTTATTGTTGATAAATTTCGAGCTAATGCACCCAATGCTTGGTGATTAAACCGTGCAGTACAATATTCATGTGTAGCAACAACAGGATTTCCATCTTGACATTCTCCTGCTTCTCTAATACAGGCTTTATCTAAACACCATAATTGTTTTTGCATTTCTCTACAGGACTTTTTTAAAATTTCCAACTCATGAGAATTGATAATTAAATTATTTCTTACACGAAGATAATTCATTAAAAGTTCGTGCAATCTGTGTTGTTGTCTAATTGCACTACTTCTAAGTTGTATTTCTGTAAATTCTGAAATAAATATATCAACCAATGTTAATTCCTGATTAACATATAATGATGCTAATTGGCTCTCTGTAAAAGGTACAATTTCTTTAAAAGATGTATGCATATCATCTATTTGATTTATAATAGAATCTGACTGATTCTTTGTTTGCTTATCATTAGTAGAATTTTTTGAGTTTGATATATTTGAAGTAACTTGAATTGAATTTGGTGTTGTAGTTTGGTTATTAAGAGCATCAGATGGATTATCAACTAACTCCATTGTAGAAATTGATGTTGTTATTTTCTCCATGTTTCCCTCTAAATTATTACATGATGATGTCAAATCACTCCCAATTTTGCCATCAATTTCATCCTAAAATTTCGTTAAAAACACATTATGATTATATATGTACAAAAAAAAAAAGAATATATGAAAAATGTTATTAAAATACTTTGATATTTGAAGCTTGCAATGCTTCTGTTTCCTCTGTGATTGTTTGAATAGTTTGTTGTTCATAGAGTTCAGTATCAATTGCAGCAGAATGTAATTCACTTTCCATATTTTCAATACCTTCTCCCTTTGGATAATTTGTGGGAGATTCTTCGAGAAGACATTCAAACTCTTCCAACGTTGGAACATCTGGTATCTGTTGTTCTATAGAAAGTTTCTTCTCTTCTTTTTTTTTCTAAAATAACATATCTACATATAAAATCTAACCTTTAATTTTTGGTAAAATAATAAATCTTACAAAAAAAGTCCTATAGATGATATATTTAAACTAAGCATAAAACAACGTACAATATAAAGCTATTAGTAATAATCATAAGTATTCCAAGACCTAAATATAATGTGATTGCCATGTGTTAACATTAATTCGACAATGTAAATGTACAAAAAGTAAATATTCTCTTTACACGAAAAATCGCTGCGTCAGCAATAAAATAATAATTGATTATTATTGCATACATATAAATCATGTAAAAATGTTAGATAAAACAAAGAAAAACGTCAAAAGTAAATGTTCACCTGCCGTTGTTTTAATATTTCCATTTTACATATACATATACAAAAACAAATTTTGTGTAAATTTCCTTTATATATAAACGTCGAGCTTGTCGCACAACACAAACATATAAAATATGAAAAATATGAAAATGGTGTTTATCACACAATAACAAATTTCTACAGCACTACTCTGTATGTTGTCATCGTATATAGATACACTACGATTTTCACTGCTTCTTTCGTAACCTATCATTTGTCAAGGTGTGTTAGAACTTTAAAATTAATAGTTTCCATAATACGATCATTTGATATTAATTTCTCATTTAAGAAATTAATTAAGTAACTAAACAGTAATAAAATTTATATGGAAAATTTCTACGTAAGAACTATTACGACATAAAAGGTTTATAATTTTCAGCTTATCGACCGAGAGTTGCAAGCAAATAAAGTGCTGCCATGCAATGGTAAAACATGGAATTATATGGGGTAATATTAAGAAATCAAAATATATATTTTTATATAATTTTCAAATTTCTTTTCCTATACATTGCTGTGTTCGATTGTTGTTACTTTTATTTAGCATTGAACAAAATAGTTTCCTTTTAATTTCCAAGTATTTTCAAAATTTTTTGCTAATAATAAAAATAAAAATTAAAGGTCTTATATGTCTACTAAATGGGTAAAAAAGTTATCGGGTAAAATGGGTAAAATAATTATCTATGAAACAAGATATATCTCGTCTGTGTTATTGTATAATTATGAGTTATAAAGAATTGGAATTTACAAAACAACATACTTATTATTAACGCATTGATATCTCTTTATTATTAGCTTAATTTTCTTGACTTCTTTTTTTCTTTGATGATTCTAATTTTCTTGATGATTTTTTGATTTATCCTATTTACCTATAAAATAAAAATGAAAAATCAAAAAATTGTTTATTAATTATTGAGATCCAACTAAACTGCCCCTGAGAAATGGCAACCTCTTCTACAAAAAAGAATATAGGGCAACCTGCTTTAGAGGAGAAGGGGCATTGCGTTGATCCTTTAATCCCATTTTGCTATAAAATTTATTTTTTAAGATGATCAAATACGTATCTACAGTAATTAAATATGTATCTACAGTTTCATATAATTAGTAATCTCTGTAGAAGGTATGATATCAATTCATATTATATTATTTAACATGACATGTATACGTATAACTTACATATATATGTAACATCTCGATATACAGGTTATATTAAACAATAATCTTAAATGCATTTCTCATTTTGACATAAAATAACAATGAATTATTTAAAACTAACCTATACGAGTTTTTGTTCCTTCACAATTTATATTATCTAAAGTTTTTGTTTTATATGTTTTTGGTACTTAATAATATAATAATGATAGATTAGAATGTATTTTCAATATTTTAGATTTGGTTTTGAATATCTTTATTCTTATTTTTACAATTTTATAAAATCAAGTAGTAAAAAAACAATTTATAATAGAAATTAATTTATAATAAAAATTTTCTGTATAGGTGTGATATTATGAAAAGTCATTGTATTAAGTCCCTTTGGCGCAGAGGATAGCGCGTTGGACTTCTAATCCAAAGGTCGTGGGTTCGATCCCCACAAGGGATGATGATAATTTTTTTTATAACTTATACATTTTACAAAATTTATTTTCATTATAATATATATATCACACATTTATTTATAGACTGACATGTTATTTTTGCTAAATAAAACCTCTTACTATTTTATATATGAAGAAATGAATTGGTAACACAAATATGTATTATGAGAATCTTCAGAAATACAGATGAAAAATCAAATTGGAAAGCTGATTTCGACCATAATTCGAATTAGAGAACAACAGGTAATGGTAAAACATTTGAATGTTGATACTAATGAATATGTAACAATAAGTACAAGTTTTTCGAAGTACAAACCTCCCTTACTGATAAGACACGTCAATGGTACTTGCTTATGAGCAATGCTACATTAAGAATGAATTTATTAACGAGGAAGGAAATCACAGAAAATGCAGATATTTTCATTACCAATTTTGATTCGATATTTGAAGAATCTTTATGCGCATAAATTGACGTAGTATTATCCATAGTTTCAAGTGAGAATTAATAAAAACACGTTCACTAGATAGACAAAAAGAAAAATTCTACTTTATGTTGAATATTATTTTTGACTTTATTAGTTTCTATCTGTCAACTGTTAATATACTGTTTGAGAATTATAAATTTCGCATCTCTGTTCATTAGATTGTTTCCTAAAGTGGTTCAAGAGATGCAGCATGAAAAATGTGAAAGGTCTGGTGCTAGAAAATTTTCTCAAGGAGTATGAAGAAGTACGAAGCAGAATGTAACAGAAAGACATAGTTCTGTGTAAAAAAGTTAATAACAAACATGGTACGATATGTTTACGACCGAAACTTTGATTTGGGGAAGATTGATTCTGAAAATAGGTCAGTTATGTAAACAGTACATACATAAACAACGTTTTGCGTAATTAACGTAGACACAAACAATTCTTTGAAAGTATCTTCATTTATTTGTGTAGTGTTCAAAGGGAAATAAAATTCTTCACCCTATGATATAAAAATGAAAAAACGTGTAGTATAAAACGGTGAATCTGATGTTCGGCCGTACGATATCTGATGTTTGTTGATTTCAATTTTAATGCACCAAACGTTTTGTTAATAATTAACGTTTTATTAGATGCGACAACAGTTGGAGAGGAACATCAATAATATTATAAATAATTCGAATAAAATTCGAAAGCAAGGCGAAAAGGAAACAGTTTTTGGTAGACAATGCTAACCAGAACCACAAATAAACGACCTTGTCTATATTGCGATGGTAATCTGGATTGTTTTAGGTGCGTAAGAATTACCTATCGGAATAACTCGTCGGTGGAGTGGTATAATGGTAGTCCGATTTCGAACCAATCGGGGACGAGATGGAAATCAATGTAATTATAGAAGAACCAACGAGAATTCGTTGAAGACGCGCATGCGTATGTCCAGTTTAACATTGAGCTATCTCTAATTTCCTCTGCGTGATTTCTATTGTTAACATTATGATTATTGCAAATTCATGCGACGATTTTGCTTGATGAACATATAATTATGTTTGAGTTAATAAACGTATTTATTACCATTTTATCGGGATATTAGCTCGTTCATACATATTTGAGACTGAAACGTAATATTTCACGGCTTAATTGAGTAATAAAGATCAAAAGTGTTTATATTTATGCATTATATCCTTATTTGTTATTTATTTCATGTTTTTATATCTCGTTGTAGTTGCATTTTAATGTAAGCAGAGGGTACAACAGTGGGCTGCTGAGCCTTCATTGCCGAGCTCGAAAACGAAAAATTTTAGGCACTTTTATTTCTTTAATAATGAAAGTTATTTCCTTTTTGTCAAATAATTCATAATAATTCATTCGGAACACATTTTCTAGCTGGGTCGCATGAATTTATGTTTAAAGTACACCGACAATCTTCAACACATCTATTATACCTACATTATACAAATTATTATTTAAATTAAAGAAATTATGTTACAGTTTGTTAGAATATTATATGTACACGAAGAAATGGCAATGGAATTTCAGTGGCAAATATATGAAAAATTATTCTTTCAAATTTTAAGTTTCACACAGCGTGGTAGGAAGAATAGCAATAAGAAATGAACCACTGATATGTGATTTAAGGAAAGAATACCAACAAAAAATGAAGCAATGATACGTAATGATAAGAAGCCGGAGATCTCCCCCGAGGGTTGAAATCTTCGACTGATGGATGAGAAAAGAATTCCCAGTGTAGATTGTTCAATGTGCGGTTGACCGTAAATGCACCAGATACGAACTGCGAGATTAATATTCATATCCTTCACAAATCATTCATATTTATAATAGGAAAGCCTATTCGCTGAAATTTTATTCTAATACTGAATGACTAATATATAATATATAATATAAAAGACAGAAAAGATAATAGATCTCAAATATTCATATATTCATATAAATCAAATGCAAAATCGTTTTAATAGCGTTCTTTCAGATTCACCTCAACTATAGAAATAGAATATCTAATAAATTGGAAGCCATTCTCTGCGATATTTTTTTGCGAAATTAAACTACGAAGTGCTGTCATTCAAGAGAACGATCATCCACGTCCAAATTTAAATGAAAGTACCAGCTAAATTCAAAACCAAAGTATTCAGCTAAAATATGAAACGTAAAGAAAGGAACGTTTGTCAAGCGTTTTGTTTAATCTTCTTGAAAGTAACATCTATACTTCTACTAAAATGAAATCATCGAAATTTAAGATATTACTGATCTCAAGCTAAAACTATTTACCGCTCAATCGCGTGCTCGCTAGCGCGTATTTAAATTTCACGGTGCAATTAGAAATAATAAAGTCGGTTTCTCTCCGAGTGGACACAAACGTCTGCAGGTGCTCTTTCGCAAAGGGGCGTTACAACGATGACAGCGAAATTATCTGAAACCGAAGGAATGGGGGGTGGTACACCACGCATAGTGGGGAACATCCATGGGGTAGGGAGTACGAGCACCGAACATCCCTTCTCTCTATTTTCATATTAACCATGAAGCGAGAGAATGGACGTTGCAAGCAAACGGACTCAGATACGTGTGCAACCTCGTACCGAGTCATACGGTGATCCTCTTCGAGGTATTTTACATGCGAGTGTTCTATCAAAAGTGTTCCAACTATTTTACTTGTTATGTGAATCCTATTTGTTTCGTACGTACATGTACTTGCGCGTGCGCGCAAACGTGCACTTTTTTTTAAGTTTTAGCACAATGTTACATATTTGTTTCACGTAACTTTCATACCGAACATCTGTGGAGAATAGATAGTAGATGTGCAAGTACGTGAATTTTACAAACTTACACGCTACGCCTAGGATAGGAAGATTTAAAGTGACGTCAATGAGGATGAAGAACTTCTACGGCTAATATTCACGAATTTTAATTTCGAGTTTTTTCCATTCTCCTACGACGAGTCGAATGAATTTTCGTGCAATGACAAATTTAACGTCAATCGACGAGTTAGTGGAACATAAGAATAAAGATGAATGATGATATAAAATGATAAGAATAAAGATGACGATATATATCAGGTTTAATACGTGCCGTTTGTAGTTCTTATGTTTTTAGTTTGAAAACTTGAACGCGTCGATAGAATTTGACTAAATGTCGACGAAAGCAGAAGGACCATCATCTCCACGACAGTTTTTTGCACGAATTTACGGACACCTCGAAGCTAAGAAGGCCGATGGTACCGATAATAATGACGAAGAAAAACCTAAACCGAAATCAAGCTTCGACTTTACTTCAAACATTCTTCTGTACAACAGACACACGTTAGATGCAGACAATTCGTGCAATTCCTCAACCGATGAAGTTATACAAGTAAGAAATACTTTTCTTACATACAGAAGCCTCTTTTACTTTACGTCGTTTCAATATTTTTAATAAAAACGTTAGACCCGTAGTTGCTTTCATTTTTCTATTCAAACGCTTTTCTTCAATATTAATGTCTTAGTTGTCATAGCCTTCGTTCGGAAATTCTAAGAAGTATAATTTGTTTATGATCTCAAGTTCTTTTAGAATCGTAGATCTTTGTAGAGTATAAATTAAAATTAATTTCATAGCATCGATCGTGAACTTCAACTGAGGATTCTTTACGAATCGAAAATATATATTTATCAATTTTAAGTATCACTGAAGAGCAATAAAAATCTGTGAAATTAGGTATATACATCCGAATTAATCAAACTTATGTTATGGAAATTTCCAAACTATATGTTATGACAAATTTAACATTCATGTTCATTATATTTTTATTATATAAAACTTGGAGACAAAAAACTGCATTAAATACGCCTTTAGACGAAATATTGATAAATATATAGTTTCATGTCTATATACTAGCAAATAAAATTCTCTCAAGATATTAAGATAAAGAGGCAACTTAGAATTTAATACTATAATCTCTCGCGCAGGTAATGAGCATAAAAGAAAGATCCTCGGAACGAGGCGAAAAACAGAATAGCAATGAAACCAACGAGAAAGAAAAGACCTCGAATTTTGTTAATTTAAGATTACCATTGTTTCACGAGCTCCATCAATCTGGGCCGGTTAATAATCCTGTATTCTTATCTCAAGTTACACACCCGTCTGCGCTTCCACCACATTTTCATAATTTGCCGTATTTTCCAACCTCGGAACACCATTTGCAAGGATTCTCAGCGTTCTGTAAGTAATATTTTGTTGCTTTCATTAAATATTAAAAATTATTATATTATTAACAATAGCAGCTCAAATTCAATTGAACAATTAATAATAATTCTAAACTGTTATCAACATCTATCTAAACGTAAAAGTTAAAACTTTCAACATCATGTGTCCTAACGTGAAAGAATTTTCGAATTCTTTTGTATTCCGACACATTTTCCGAACGATGATTACCTAAAAATTATTTCGTTACAATCACTATTCTAATTAATCTCCATAAATATCCTTATGGAGATTATAACATTCAAGATTACTATAGGAAGCATTTAAAATTTAAACATAACATACCGCGAAATCTTGTAGATTTGAAGAAAGGAAATAAATCGCATAAAAATCGCGTAGAAATGAGATCAATTGCATTCTAATCGATCGAGATGCTATAATATTAAAGAAATTTTCAAATTTTGTTCTCGAATTGTGTTTGTACATTTTTTTGTTGTTCGGTTATTTACTATAATATTTCTTAAAAGAGAAGACGAAATCAAATTGTAAAACCTTCGACTCGAAATTCTCAAATTAAATTGAAATAGCAGACGGCAGTATATTGACTATCATTCGCATAAATACACTGTGCGCCGGTAGTTATTATCATTGAAGATTTAATGAAGATTAACGAAATGCATTTGTTTCAATTTTTACACGTTCCTCGAAATCCTTAAAATACTCCGATAATTTGTCGGTAATATATATTTCAACATTTTATTCACTTCCTAAAGCTTTTCATTGATAAGTGTTATTACAGCAAACATGTACAATATAACACAATACAGGTATACGCACACGTTTGAATGGATTTATTCCGCTTCGCCACCTCGTACCGATGTTGTGATGAGATTACTGGACGCAGTTGGCCGCATTTCAATGTGAAATATACCTTGTTATATTTCTGCAAACCCAGTGTTATTCGCCTGCCCCTTAAGCCGTTGTCACGGCAAGGCTGCCGAGAATCACTAGCATGTTAAATGAAAACCAAAAAAAAGAAACTGAAATGAAATACACAAAATGAAGATTATAATCTGTGAAAATACTGAAATTAACGTACAAATTAAGAATAGGTTTTTCACATAAGTAGGTTGAATATTCTTTTTTCTTCTTTTTATAGGGAATAACAAGCTGCGTTAATTATACATGAAAAAAAGCTATACATTAAAAAAATATTATTTTAAAAGATTCCCTTGTTTGGATTGAATAGTAGCTAGGAAGAGGAGAAAAGAAGGACGACCACGGAGGCAGAGAACTACTTTCAGCGGAGAACAAACTTTGCGACTGGAAGTTGAATATCGTAGAGGAGAATATATTTCTCGAGGAAGGAGATTTGAACTAGCTACATCCCTACACCTTACGGAAACGCAGATAAAAATTTGGTTTCAAAATCGTCGTGCCAAAGATAAGAGGATAGAAAAAGCGCAGCTTGATCAATATTACCGGTAATTACTATATATATAGAATATTTAACTAGAAGTTCATTAAAAATATAAACGATGATTATAAAAATATAGATTAGAATATTATTTTTCCCAAGGTTTTCATTTCTCTGTTATTTATTTTATAGTTTATTTTCTTCGTTCATCAAAATACATGTGCCTCCGTTAGTTTAGTGCCTCATAGATCTTCGACTACGAGTATTATTTAATGTTGCACGCTTAATTTTGTGAGTAACTGTATGTATGTATTTGATAGGCATCGCGAATCTTGTAAAATTCATTATTTTTAATGCTTTTACATAATGACTATGATGCGAAACATAGATATATCATTTGCGCTTACAGACTCGGCTGCTCAACTAAAATTCGCTCAGTTTCGAACACCGAATGAAACTTGGAAAGTAAGTATTAGCTTTTACTAAAAACTAATATGCAAAATATTAAAAAGACATGTATTTCACGGCACGTTTTCCTAACATTTTTGAAATTTATTCATTTCATTAGCTGGCTTTGTTTATAAATGTCTGAACTTCATAGTTCCCTCCCTCAATAAATTGTGCTAATAGCGTTATATATTTCTCTTTTTCGTTGTTGCATGCGACTCCAGGGAGACGTTTTTGAACGTCAATTTTAAATAAATGTTCAAAGAAAGAACGAGCTTTTGATGTTGTGTGCCTGATACTAGTCTGGATTATTTGCGCCATATTTTCGCTTCTTATATTCCACAGGTGGGTAATACATTTTTTTAAAATAATCTTCTATTCTAATTTTAGCTTTTAATTATTTCGTTTCACATTTAATATATTGCAATGAAATGATACATTGCCCACGACATGCGATATAATCCTAAGCAAGGGGATACTTATCGTGCTGGAAATCATCCCGCTTTCTTTTGAAATACAATTCGATTCACATCTTCTTTCTCCCCTAATACCTTGCTCTCTGCTATTGAAATTCTTAGTATTATTTCGTATTACGTCTAATTCGATTACAGATACATTTAGTGAACTCGTAATATATAAGTATATTTGATATCAATGGATTTTCTACATCACTCAAATCGCTTTAATTTTGATCGTATAGACTTTTCTACATAAATTATTATTACCATCTCGAGGAACATAAAGTGCAAATGTTAGTCTCAATATATATTTCTCGTCCATCCATTAATATTTTTAAAACATTGTCTTATATTTTCAAATTTATCATTAAAAATTAACTAATTTGTGATAGGTTCTTCATTTATGCACCTATTATATTATCAAGCAAAGGTGAAATTTCTAGAATGGCTATTCTTTAGAAATTGATGTACGTCTTATATGCAATGTTTAATTTCTGTTTCCATATTATACTTAAGTTATTTGTGACTGTGTATGCAAGATAAACGATCAAACATATGTACATACGTAGCATATCTCAGCATGGGAGGGTTGCCGGATGTCAGGGGTAATTTAGTTGATTTTTGTGTGTTATAAAATTCTGTAATAAATAAAGCATCAAATAATTTTTTGATTCTGGTCTTATTTTAACTATGTTGAATATTGAAATATAATTATATATATCTTAGTAATATTAATATAACGATATTATAAATAATTATTTTGAATATATTACATGTTACAGGAACTTAGCAATTTCCAGTAGAATGATAAATTTACCAATTTATGGTAGAAATGGATTTTGTGAATTCTGCTTTTATAAAAAAACCTTTGGATCTGCAACTAACCATTCCTGTACTTTGATGAATCCTGTTACTGGAACTTTCACAAAATCACAATGTAATGAAAGTGAAGTGTCGGACAATACACCAAATGTTTTTTCTGTTTGAAATTTGAAAAAAGAAATTGTTTGCAAAAAGTATTCATTTACAAATTGTTAACAAATATGTACTCTGATAAAATTTATTATATTTGTTTTATAAATAATTTATGTTAAATAATTATAACAATTGGTGTATTTTGTGCAATTTTGGTATTGAATTTGTTACTTTAAATAAAAAACAATTGGAATCCAGTGTAAAAAGATTAATAAAAATACACATAATGAAGATTAAAAAAAAAATAAAAAATCCTAGTAATGTTAGAAGTAATTATAAAAATATAAATTAATATACAATAATAAAATATGTATTATATGAACGATTTAACAAATATTTATATTAAGCAATACATTAATTCAAATAATCTTTAAATGCGTTGAAATGCACATTAAAACACTAACTTTTTATATACTGGTGACATAGTATATTGCTATATATTCTTGAACTGTAATTTAAAATGTAATTGTAATTTGTAACAATAAATAATACTAATATAAACATTCTATTATTTTTTCATCCTTCATATCAAGCTCAAACACAGATTTTGGACAAACAAAAATTTGGTATATATTTAAAAAAAATCGTATAAGGGTAAAAGGGTATGAAGAAAAACAACGACATACTGAAAAGAAGATTTATTACATTTAAAGATACATACAATATTACATTGCTGAAAATTAATGTAAGTAATTAGTCCTTTGTAATAAATAACAATTAAATAACGTTATTCAATATTTTCTTATTGCATTAATAAACGCACTTGATGATAATCAAATTCTGTAAAAAATCTCATTAATTTTCCTTTTCTTGTTTCTTTTATTCCACTCTAAAAATTGAAAATTCATTATTTTTTATCATTTTACTTATTAGATGTTTCACAAGGAGATCATTAACTTCTTTAAAGTATATTTGACTACAAATGCTATATTAAAAACTGTGTACAATGATAAAATTTTTTATCTTCTGCATAGTTTTCTTTTTTATAGTCATTTAACTACATAACAATGCTTTAACATTCTGTAACTATCTTGAATATTCATTTTATTTTCTGCTGTAAATAATCTTTGAGAAACAAAAACAATAGTAGCAAAAAATCACATCTATTGATTTATTCGTTTGATTAAAAATTACTAATTTTAAATTAGTTAAAATCCTTAAATTTTATTCAATTCTTATAAGAATATATACCTTCGCAAAACTTATTCCTCATTAGATCATGATTTCTAAACTTATTAACGTTATTTTATAAAAAAAAATCTTTAAGAAATAAAATTGATTTTAAATTGCAAGATTTATAATATGACATGCTCACATACTGGATAACGCAGCACATAGCAGCATAAGTTTATGTTATGTGATATCGTATATTTATCTTCATCTTTTGAACTCTTGATATAATTCATATTGTAAAATTATGATAATTTTAAAAATAATAAATACTAGAATATTGTAATTGTATAATTTTGAACTTAAAAAAAGCAGTTGATTTTAACTTACCTCCTATGACGAGTGACAATGGTAGTTGCGACATGGAGCGCTCTGAGAGTACCAGCCCAAATGGTAAACCAGAAATTAATGAAAACGAAAGATAGCAGTTAATATACAAGAAGTAAAACAAAAATAATTTCTATCTTCTGCTTATACAATTCATATTTAAATTAAAATAGATCTTTGTAAATATTTGTACATTCTTAGTGTGTATTGATATAATTGAATATTGAAGTATAATTTTTCTATCCTTGATATTTTATACTGACTTTTATTATCATAAATAATATTTTTATATTAAAAAAATATTAAATTTCTAAATAAAAATTTGTTTTGCATATTAATATATACAGTAAATAACTTAAAAGGCTATGTGCATCTAGATAAAGTCAAACAGTTGATCTTTTAATATATTAAAAATTTGTTTAATATATAACTTGCATACAAACGAGATTTATATGTTCGAAATATAAATACTTGAAAATGTTTTAATTTAATTAATAATTATTCTGCAATAAAAGACCTAATCTTATCACAGAATTATAAACTTTTGGTATAATAATTTGAACACCATTTTCCAATATTTTGCAATACAATTTATACAATTACTAAACTCATATTTAAATTTTAACGTGACAGTAAATTTATGAAGCAATCTTCAAAATTAATATTTTTTTATAATCCAGATGCATTTAACCCTTTAATGAATAGATAAACGAAATAAAATAACATATTTTAATATAACGCATGTTTTTAAATTCATCCTCATTTGAAAAAAATAGAATCACAATAGTATTGCTATTGCTTTAGTAATTGTAAAATATAGTAGTATTTATAATATTTATTTCCATAAATTTTTATCATTCTCTCCCCACCATAAAGTTTTAATATATTGAAAAGAAAATTTATAGTTATACATATGCTTCATCTCATATGTATATATATGTAAAACATAATACATTAATTGATAAGATAAAGGAAAATTTGATAAATAATCTTTATTTTACTCTTTTCTTTTACGAAAAGAAATAATTATTAAATTAATAGCATAATCTAATAGAAATATTAATAAACATTAATATCATGCACAATCTGTCATTTAAAACCCCTATGTCTAAACAAATGAATCTAATATTCCTACCTGTAGTTGTACAACAGAAGCTAGCAAGAAGCCTAGCAAAGCCTAGCCTTGCTGTGTAGTTCAGAATCCCTTTGCTCTGCTACCTGCCCGTTTTTAGTCTCTTCTTTCATTTTCACTCTTCTAACTTTCGATACTAAATATTTGCTAGATGATAGAATCTAACTAATATTTTCAGGTACTGAAAATACAGTATGCCCAAAAGCATTTTGTACCTATGTAATTGCTTATTCCATTACTACCTAATAATCACATTTAACGATGTAAATCCATTATATAACAATAGTAAAAAAAAAAGGAAAAAAAAAAAAAAAAAAAAAAATACCGTGTCACTAAACCTCACAATAACAAACTTAATATCCAAAAAAAGATAACTGCGGATTAGATCAGAATGTATGTATTAATTCAAAATTAGATAAATAAATCAAAATTTATCTTGAAAATATGTAAAAATTTATTTATAATCAGTGTTGTGCAATCTGAATAAATACTAATATAAAATATAATATTATTAATGAAAAACAATTTAAACTTTTGATTATTCCTGTAGATTCATTTAAGCAACATAATTAATCTTTTTTATTTTCATTATCTTTTATATAATAAAATCGAATCTATTTTCGAAAATAATAATATCGATCACATTTTAATTGCAGATTATAAGAATATATTTATAAAACATGTTCATAGATACGATATAGACCATATTGCTTATAGAATTTTTAACGAATCAGTACTTCTTCAAAATTGCTTCTATTTGTCATAATAATAAAAAATAAAAAATATTTATACTTTTAGGATTAACTTATCAATTTGAATAAATAGAATTAAAACAGAAAGTATCATTTAAGTTGCACATTTATTATAATTTTGCACAACACTGATTAAAGATTGTATTTTTTGAAAATGGATTTAATTAAGAGGGATACAAAATAGAATTAAATTCCAAATTAAATCTCTCGTATCTATTAAGAATATTTCTATTTATTGCTATTTGTGATATAATGTAACATGAAACACATAATACTAATAAACATATATATAATAAAAACAAATTTAAAACAATTTAAATTTTCATTAAGAATTTCATAAATTTTCTTTAATACGTTATTATTACATAAAAGTATTTATATGACAATTTTTGATAGACTGATATTTTTAGCACACATAATTTATGATGAAAATTTATATATAAAATATAAAATTGAACGTATCCCTTCATTCATAAATCCATGTATGTTATATATTATAAAAATTACACAAAATTAGTCACAGATTGTTTATATATACAAATTGTTTAATACTGTGAATACATATGAATATAAAGCCCTTAGGTTGTGCTTCCACTGACTACACAGTTGACAGAAAATACAAGAATGCTTTCTATATATAATATTTAAAATTTTTCATTAATATTTGTATGTAATAACCAAATGTATCTGTAATAATGACCAAATAGAGAGAACTGCCCTTATCTGTAACTATACTTCCCTATCCCGATACATGTTCTTGTACTTTTGACTTATCCTATACTATGGACATTTTATTTTGTAAATTAAAAAGTAACGTGGAAGGTTCTAGTTATTTTTATTAACTAACTCTTAAAACATTACAACTTAAATAATTAATTAGTCTAAGTAACCTACGAAAATGCTAACCGATAATTGTAATGTACCTGGTTCTTTTGTAAATTCATTAATTTCATTTAATATTAACATTTTTTTTTCCATGCATTTATCTGAGATTTAATCCCTTTTATCCTGAGATGTTTAATCTATAAGAGTTTAATCTGTAAGAACCACCTTGTTTATAGTGAAATAAATCATCAATATATCAAAACCTAGATTCTTACATGCACTGCTATTATCGATATATTTATTAAATTAGAGAAACAATCGTGCTCTCCAATGTCTAATATAAAATCCTAGGTCTATTAGTCATTTCTGAAGGTGTTACAGTAAATATAACAAAATATTACAAATATTTGGATGGCACGGATGTATCCCTAGCCATAGTAACTGAATAATCAAATTAATTCGTATCTTTTTCTCTAACATGACAATTACGTTAATAATCGTTTGTTTTTTTTGGATATTATATGTGCCACACAATGAGTTCAGGCACAATCTAGAAAATTGTGATGCAATATTTTCACATAAATAGTTGAATATATAAGATATATGCAATAGGTGCTAGATACCAAAAGAAATACAAGTAAAAGCCTCCCTCACTGTGATCTATTTAAGATGACGCTTCTCTGTCCTGTATCCTGATTGTCCTGCCTGGTCTTGTCTCTAGCCTTATAGCCCTGCCTGCTCCAATACTAAACAGTACAGAAGTACTGGCGACTAGAAGACAAGTAGTAGGTTCACCTGAGGTTCAAAAGTCATAAATCTATTAGTTAAGATGATTGAATATACTCAAATTGTAAGAATCTATGAATTTTGAGCTAAAAATCAAATGTCGTGTAATTATTTACTATCATTTTAAGAGTATTTCCTTAAATTTCTTGTTATGTTATATGACCGACACATAGTATTATGCAACATATTTTTTATATTAAATAATTAGAAGAATATTATTCAAATAAGAATCAACAAATAATATTTTGTTTTGCTACTAAACATCAAAATTGTTGCACAAAAAATAATCAATTAATAATTTTGTAACAAATTTTTATATTTTATTAATACAAAATTCTACAACCAATTAAATCATATATAAAATGTATAAAAGATTTTACTTCAATATCTGAATACTTAATACTAAAGCTGTTTTTTAATACTTGAATGAATTTAGACAAGCAATATATTCATTACATTTATTTATGATTCCTTTTTTTAAATAAACGATGTTGTTCTTACATACAGTATTGCTTGCCACAATTCAACACTACCTACTATTATTCGGACGATTTTGTGGACAATACTATAATCATTATTAATTATATACCACTTGATACTATAAAAGTAAAATATTTTTGAAAATTTTTTCCCAATTTTATTAAAGTAAATGTATTCAGACATTTTGTACTGTATTCTTATATTTATGCTAAAAACATTATTTTTAACTTCATTTTATCAAAATTATAATATATATGAATGTCTCAAAATATTCATTACTCAAAATGTACAAAATGTTGCACAAAAACGACATTTTTTTAAGATTATCGATATTTATTGCATATAGCACTGTTATATAAAACAGTTATATTAACTATAAATAAGATACGAAATCTCTATTAACAGCTAAATATAACCACAGCTAATAATTACGATCATAGAAAAATCGCTTGTAATTACATAGCTACAATCACCTTTGAAGAAAAAGTATATGATATAATAGATGACTAATGAATGAAGTACTAATTTGTTATTATTTGTCAATATTTGATAATTTCCTACTAAATAAAAGTGCTTTAATGAATTATTTAAAATCAAGAATAAATAATAAATTAATGTAATTATGCATTAATACGATATTAATTTCAAACAATGAATTATGTAATATACTATTCCTAAAATGTGTTTCTCAAATAATAGTTCTTGATATCTCATACATTCTATTTACCCATTAAAATAAATTGAACGTAAAACAAAATATAATTAAACAAGTTATATTTCTTAGTTCTCTTACAATAACTTCAAAACATTAAATGAATACTTTTATTAATGGCATTTAAGCTGAAGAAGTAATCGAAATATATATGAAATAATATTTCGATATTGATCGAAATATATATGAAAACAGAATTTTATATTATAGTTAAACATTATTACTTTATATAATACATGCGGTTTCTAATATTTATTTTATATATAAATTAATATTTATATAGTAAAGTTTACCCAAGAATATTTATATATTTATCTCAATACATTTTAAAAACATTGTCTAATGCAATTTTAGCACTGCATAACTATAATATCAATTAAATATAAATCTATATAGCAACCTCTATAATTTATGAAACACCAAGAATAAGATTTTATTATGAATTGATATATAATTATACATAAATAAATCAAATATTAATAATTCTGCTCTATAACTATTGCCAGTACAAATTTTCTATTTATTTGATAATATTGCAATAAGTACAAATATTTGTACTTAGAAATTTGTAAATTATGAATATAGCTATATTTTAATAAAAATAATACCACTATTTTTATAACCACAATATATACAAAAATTTTTAAGTTGAGTCATGAAGTACACGAGTCATTGTGTACTTCATAATAAAATAAAAATAATTGTATCAGAGAACTGATACAAATATTCGTTAATACCTATTTAATTATAATTTTACTTAATGAAAACATCCTGATTGTAATTGATAGAGCTCAATGAAACTCTAAAATTATTTAATGTATTTATTAAAAAAATTAATTAAATTTCGCATTATATTTTATTACTTATTTATAAAAATAAGGTTTATTTCAGAACAATAATATCATTTAAATGTAAATTAAACACAGTCATCACTTTAATATATCCTTAAAAAAGAGAAATATTATAATAAAATTTTGCTTACCACGTGAGGGAAGTAACCATGGATAATGTATTTAGTATCTTCTTCCTCCACCACCACCTCCACCTCCCATATTTCCACCTCCAAGAGAACTACCGCCATAGCCACCTTGGTTACCATAACCACCACCACCACCACCACCTCCAGAATTTCCACCACCCATAGGACCTGAAAAATAAATTGCCAAGGGTTAGTAAAACCGTTTAAAATTAGGTAAGATTCTATAAAATATCACTTATTTTATAAGAATATAATCATTCTAATCTTACTATCCTAACAACAGTGAGAGATGAAGCGTTTTCAGTAAAATTAGACTAATTTACTGTACATACAAAATATGATTAAATAATATTAAAATAAATAAGCATTTCTCAATCTAACATTTGCACTTATTTAACTAAAAAAAAGACTATAGAAATGATAATATGATATTCAATATTTGTAAAAATAATTACTTCTACAATAAGATACCTTCATAAAATAATAATTTAGCATATGAGCAAACTGAATTCGAATAGAGTAAAGGAAATGGACAAAGGCGCTCCTTCTCACTGCAACATCGCGCCTTATGCCTTAGCAGAACTTATATCAAAAATATATTTATCCAGTTTGTTTGTCCACTTGTTTGTAATTATTAGATTAACTATCGAATTAATCTTACCACGCTATGTGATTATTTACTTGGTATCTATCAAATTACATTGATAGATGATTGATAGGTGAACTTTACAACAGAATCACACGAGTGTTGCATATCAACTTCAATGATACTTCGTATGCAAATAGGAAACAAAAAATATTTAATAAACATTAATCTATTAATGTACACCTTCAATAATTTGCAAAATATTATACATGTATTAATACATGATGTGGTTTTATTTTTCATTCAAAATGATTTACTAGTAAGAAACTTAAACATATTTTGAAACCTATATGTACATACTTACCATTTATAAGTTTATCAATGTCAGAAGTCCTATATAAACATACTCTATGATCCTATTTGTGAATATTACATTATTTTTATAGAAAAATTTAAATTTTAATATTATTAAAGTAATTTGCTATTTAGTAAATAAAATATTGAAAGTTCACAGTAACAACCAAATATTTGTCAAATATTTTTTAATTTTTTGCTTACGAAGTTTAATTGAAATCGATATATCATATTTCGTGTGAATACTTAATTAGTAATATTATAAAATTGTACTAATTATAAGCTGAACGCTCCTTGTGCAACTTGTTATAGTTATCAACGATATAGTATATTACATATACTATAATATAATTAAAAATATGTCATTACAAGTAATCAATGCAAATCTACGGATAGTTGCTCAAGGCTCGTAACAAACGCGTTGGCTTTTGAGAAGGACAGAAGCAACCTTGTCCACCGAAGGGTGGTAGCCATCTCGAGTCTCCAGACTGTCGGCCACTAGGACCCATATTAATACCATAGGGTGCAGGTCTTCCTCCCGAGTTGAAATTATTCCGTACTGGACCACCGCCATAGCCTTGCTGGTAACCTCCTCCAAAGTTATCGTTGCTCCAATTTCCGCCACTATTATATCCACCTTGACCTCCTTGACCTCCCCAGCCACCTCCTTAAAGATACCATTTATTAATATTTTGTACAAATATAGCATAATACATTATTAATCAATATATTGATGTAATACTTAGTAAAATGGGAAAAGTATATCTTTCTGCGAACCTTTACCTTGATTCTGATTCTCCCAAGGGCCGTTACCACCCCAACCTCCTTGATTACCTCCACCATAACCACCCTGATTACCACCATTATTCCAATCTCCACCACCTCCACTTCCACGACCTCCCCAATTACCACCGCCCTGATTGCCACCGCGAGGTCCTCTTCCTACATTTTGTCCTCCTCTGCTCCCACCGCCGCCACTACCACCACCGCCTCCTGATGCAGAAGCCATCTCAGCCTTACTTAAAGCCTATTGACATAAGAAAATAATAAAACTTAAAACACATCTTTAAGTTTACATAAATAATGTATTAATATTGCTCTTACTTTTTTAACATCTACATGCTTCCCACGTATTTGATGATTGCGTTGTAAACAAATTTTATCTACAGGATCATAATCATCAAATTCAACGAAACCAAAACCACGTTTTTTGCCAGTTTCCTTATCTGTTACAATACTGATTGAATTTATGCTACCATAACTTTGGAAATATTGTCTAAGATCTTCTTCTTCGTGATCATCTTTTAAACCACCTACAAATAATTTTTTCACTGTTGCACCGGCTTCTGGCCTACCAATTTCTTGTCTAGGAACAGCTCTTTTAGGTTCAACTACACGTCCATCTACTTTATGTGGTCTATAATTGGAAATAATAAAAGAAAAAAATATTAATTTATGTATTATCATGCATTTCATTTCATTTATTTACTATTACTATATATTAATTTAATTTTAATATTGTAAAAACTATATATATTGAAATACCTTGCATTTTGAGCATCATCTACCATATGTGCACGAGAATAGGTGATGAATCCAAATCCTCTAGATCGTTTTGTTTTTGGATCTTTCATTACAACTACATCTACAATTTCTCCCCATTTTTCAAAATGTTTCTTTAAAGAATCATCTGTAGTTCTATAATCTAATCCACCAATAAATAATTTCCTAACATGTTCAGGTTCGTTTTTTCCATCCTAAAATATGAAAACATCGCTAGAATTACAAAAATAAATAAAATGCTATGGATGTTATAATTACTATTATATTTATTAATACAATTTTCAAAATTATTTGAAGTTACTTGAAAGTATTGCAATGAAAAAGTTAACCTCAATATTCATATAACATTTAATTAAACAATAATTATCAAAAGACTAAATCTAATTAGAATATTAATCCTTTGATTGTTGTAAGATATGAAAAACATTTTTGACAAATTCTATTGATTTATATAACATAAATAATGATATATATTACAAATAATATATAAATTGTAAAATAATTTATAATAATGTAACAGGTTAATAATATATAGTATTAATAAACTTTAAACATTACGTTAATTTCGTAAAAGAGAAAAAACATAATTGTATACGTTATAAGATAAAGATCAGTAATCTTAAATGGCGTAGCGTCGGGGTACATTGTGCTATAAAAGAACGACAAAAATATCTACTTCTCGCTTATATCAAAACAACAAAGCGATAAATATTTAAGAACATTCTAATGTTTTAATATTTTCAAATTTTTTTATTACAATTATGTGAATTATTCGTGTTTATATTAAGAAATGATAATAATAAAAAAAATCTTCAATAAATCATAAAATGTGTTAAGCATATAATAAATTATATATAAAATAAACAACAAAAAGACTGTAGAAAAGCTTAATAATAAGTAACAGTATCGCGCATTTTATAACATACATATAAAGTGTACATGACAAAGTAACAAACGAGCTAAGATTAGGTACGAATTCGTGTCTTAATATACGTTATCCTTGCAAGTATATAAAAAATTTCCTAAATTAATAATTGATTTATAAACTTGTACTTACATCATGTTCCATCTTAACCATTTTTGATAATTTCAAAGGGTCAAATACCCTCCACTATGGATTGCACAAAGAATCCCTAAACTTGTGTACGAGAAATGGAGATCACGCACGTCGACCAATCGATTATTATTCCTTTCAAATACTTGTGTGAACCCCAAATGCGCAAACTGCAATACAAATATTACAGGCATGCGCAGACTCGTATTATTTATTAATTTACTGTTTCTTTTATAATTTTTCAAAATATTAGGATTAAATATTATCTGAAAAAATTATATGCACTGATTTTCATATTTCTCAATATATACTAATTGTTTATGGCGAAAAAATTTATGAATCATCCTTGTATACGTTCTCTTGTACGAACAATAAATATCATGTGTTGACATATTGAATATTTTATGTTATATAATTATATTGGGTATATTAATAAATATAAATATCACATATTTTTGGTTAAAAATGTGTTCTTTTTTTTTATAAAGTGTAATTAAATATATAGCGTTTATATAGACAGCGCCGGAAATGTCAATCGTCGCTAAATCAAACTACATATAAATGGCGATCAAAAGAACAAATTTTACCGTGCATTGTATGGAAATAAACTGGAATTATATTATATAACAATTATTTTTATTGTTATTCTTATGTTTACATTTTAAGAATTATAGTATTTAAATAAAACTGACAGACGTCATATAATATAATATATAATATCCAAACGAATATGTATTTTTAAAAAATCGAAACAATAATTGATTTCATTATATTTTACTTTTATTTTTTATTTGATCTTCTGGCAGTGAAATATTTAATATCCAAAATTATTTCATACCAGCTCGTATATAATTTTCAATCACATCTTGCATATCACTGTACATTCATAATATTTGTATATTGTATATAATAATGTATATAAACTGTTATAAAATGATACAATATTTTACTCCAAAATGTGTTTGTTTTTGATATAATATAATTCTATTCACTTTCTTATATTGTTATTATCTTCAATTTTTTTTTTATATCTTTTTCTTATAAATTTGTCATTTCATATTGTATATAAACTCTGGTTAAATTTTCTAATTTGAATATTATTGATTAGAATTTGTGCGAGATGTTTGATTTGCAAGGCTAGAATATGATTAATCTGTACAATTCAAACAGTTTCTGAGAAAGTAATTATGACTCGATGCGTTTTGTGGATATAACTTTTCCTCAATACGTTTATTTATTACCACTGCTTCAGCGAGAGGTATTGGTTCTGTATATGTAAATGTCTTTCTTTTGGTATCAGACTTATCATCTAGATTTTTAATATTAATTGGTCCATTGATAACAGAAACTGCATTACTCACTTCATTGGTAGTTCTTATAACAGGTGTGATATTACCCATTGAATCTAATCTAGAACTGATTTGGTCACACGAACTTATACAAACTACTGATACTTTAGTTGGAGTTTTTAGTAATAAATTAGAAACAACTTTTTGTGTTTTCTTTGTCGTTTGCTTTTGTTTAGAATTTATCTGTCTATGTTTCATTAATTTCGTTTCAGAAACCGTATTCTGTACTTTATCATTATTAAATGATGGACTTTCTGGATGATGATGTCTAATATGCCTATGTAAATTATCTTTTCTCCTAAATACAGTTTCGCAGTATTTGCAAGAAAATGGTTTTTCATCTGAAATAAAATTTACATATCATATTAATATAGTATCATATAATATTTTGTCTACTATATACACATAACATACCTGAATGAACTGTCAAATGACGCCTTAATTCACTTTTGGATAAAAATACTCTACTACAATGTGCACATGAAAATGGCCTATCCTTTCCATGTGTCTTTTTATGACGAATTAATAAAGATTTATCTTTAAAGCTCTTATTGCATTGGTCACATACATATGGTCTTTCATCTATTAATAAAATAAAGTTGATAAATTTAAGATAGTTTTAAAGTTATTTAATATTTTTTTAATAATATTTCGTACGACTACTTACTAGTATGCGTTTTTAGATGGCGTTTTAAATTAGTTAACATTTTAAAAGTCTTTTCACATGCTGTGCACGAATATGTGGTTGTTTCATTATGCATATCTAAGTGATTTTTTAAGTCATCTTGTTTGGAATATCTTTTGTCACATTTAGGACATGTAAATTGTTTTTCTCCTAAAATTAAGTTATTTACAATAAATTTTAGTATATCTGAATAATATAAAAGATATTTATGTTATAAAAGATAATACCATGTGAGTACATGTGTCTATTAAGCTTATTTTGCTGAGGAAATGCTTTGTCACAAAGATTACATTTATATGGCTTGTATCCTCTGTGAATTCTTTCATGGTATTCAAAATGAGACCTTTTGATGAAACTTCTGTCGCAAAAAGAACATTGATATGGTTTAACACCTGTTATACAAGCATCGTGATAACATTTTCCTTTCTTATTTCGAAAAATTTTG
The DNA here is from genome assembly GCF_011392965.1 of Frieseomelitta varia. Taxonomy (NCBI): domain Eukaryota; kingdom Metazoa; phylum Arthropoda; class Insecta; order Hymenoptera; family Apidae; genus Frieseomelitta; species Frieseomelitta varia. The sequence continues at coordinate 63,228 of NW_025110279.1, read as the reverse complement.
CTGCATATATTGCATTTATATTTCTCTGGTGTTCCTGGTATCACAATAATGTGATTACGATCATGACATTTTATTGGCTTATTTTTTAGCTTGTCTTTTGTTGGATACTCTGTTTTAATCTCCTATAAAAAAAACTTCAATATGAAATATGGCAATTTCAATGTTATGTATAAACCATAAGACTTACCCTATTGCAAATTTCTGATGTTTTATTGCTAGGTGATTTTACTACTACATTATTACTTAAACGTGGATATATATTTAAAAGTATATTATTAGATTCCACGTTTGAAATATATTTGTTTGACATATCGTCATTTTTAATTTCTGTTGTAGAAGATTTATGTTCCTTTGTTTCATTAAATACATCTTCAGAGTATAATTCATAGTTATTTATATAATCAACAGAAATTAATTCAATGTTATTTGTCTTAAGTTTAGAATCTTTATTAATAACTAATTCTAAAGGTAATATGTCATTACATGCATTACCTTTATCAGAAGCAGAAATATCATTTAGTATTTTTTTCTCAGGAGGGCAATCTAAATCAAAATATAAACAAATAAAACAAAACTACTATAATTATTAATATTAAATCTAAAAAGTTCTGGTAAAAAGTATATTATCTAAAAGTTTCCTACCATAATTCCCGATATTTTGTACACAATGCTCATTTATACAAATTTTGCAACCTTGTTCTTCATATATTAAACACATGCGACATTTAATGTGCCCACAATTATCTTTTACAAGTCTTGTACGTGATGTATTTGTTATTTGTCTACAACTCGGACATTCTTTGTTCATCATAAGTATTTTTAATTTCAAACAGAATATAATATTTTATTTATTGATAAATATAATCTTTTTAATTATATTAAATTTTAAACAAAATATTGTCTTTTATACATATATGTCTGCTTTCTATCGCGTTTCTTAAAATCTACACCGCGTACATGTACTAACATCTGATTCATATTGGTACATATAAAATTTTTATTCCAATCACATTTTGATAATATGATTTGTGGTTATACGTATATATATATATATAGTATAAACACATTTCATATAGATACACACATATTTATGTTTATCATATTTATGTATATTTCAATGCATTTTAAGGATAGGTTAAAATATAGATTCGCATTATAAAAAAAAACATACATAAAAAATTACATTTTATAAAAATAATAATTTTAAGAAATTGGTAATTTAATATTTTGAAACATGTAAGTTTCATCTAGTAATAATTTAATAACTAATAAGAAACAATGTTTATACATATTTGTTAACAAATATGTTAACAATGTGAATCTACCAGTGCTGCCTCAAATGGGAATGTACCTAACCTCACATTTAAGTCAATTTTTTAATTCAGTGATTCGACTCTGTTAAATTATATTTAGCATTAAAATAGAAAATTTCCTCATATTCATCAACAATAATTTACATTAAAGGCATGGGAGATAATCTACGACGAAAGGTAATGTTTGTCATTCAACTTTTTAACATTACTTAAGAAATTATGATCGAATCGTTCAATGATATTTTTAATTTATGTTTATAACTGGTGAGTTTTGTGTCGAATTTCGTCTAAAATAGTCTAAATACCATGTCAAATGATTTAGAAATATATACATATAAATATATCGTATCTACGGTCCGAGATTATTTGCATCTTCTTTAGGTATTACGCACATTTAAAAATCTTCATCGTACGCGAATGGCTACTTTTCAAGATGATGAACATGCATTACAAGGTAAGTATTTTAGTTATTCAATATTTGTTATTAGCTATTATTACATAGCCATTAAATATTCGTTGAATCCATAATGTCTTAATAAATATTATTCAGTTACAAGGAACAAGATAAATGAGGAGTACAGAAAATATAAAAATGTCACTAATTCAGCAGCTATTGAAGAGGTAAAATTTCACATTTGACATTTCAATTAAATACTAAATAAATATTGTTTTAGTTAAATAAATTTGCCGAAGAAGTGGAACATGAACTACGAACAACAGTAATTCAAGCGGTCGAAACACAACCCGGAACATACAGTAATATTCTAAAGATACAAATAATTTATAATTTTGTTATTGACTTAGTTTTATGTTTTAGCGTTACGTCTTACACCTGACAAATTGGTAGATAGTATACCTTACAAGGATGAGAAATGTGATACTAGTAATAAAAATGCAGATATAAATACGTCTATTTCAAAAGATAAACCAAAGTAATAATTGCAAATATAAAATATATTTCAATTTTGTAATTAATTTATTAAGTCTAGAATAAAAAGAGAATTTCACTTTATAAAGGAATATGTTTCTGTAATTAATTCAATGCTTTGAATCTTTTATGTAGCTTAAGGAGCAAAATTGCATTGAAATTTAGGAGATTCATGACGCGACGTCATGTGCAGCGATTATTATGAAAGATTCGTCAGAAAAATTACGAATTATTCTAGAAGAATAAAGTTTGATATTTTATTCCGTATTTATAGTACAATTGTATATTAATTATGGAGGGAAAACAATAACCAATTATAATTAATTACTGCAAAATATTTGCAACATTACATTTTTTTCTAATAATTGATCGTGTTTTATGTTATGATTTAATGATTTCTAAGGTTCTTTTTCGAATTGTCGAGATGTTTATAACTTTTAGTCCCCAGTTACTCCGCACCTTCGACCTTCATCCTGATAAATATACAAATAATTTTTTAATACAAATATTTTCAATTGAATATTACAAGCAATTAAAAAATTGCATTTATTACAAGATCTCTATCAAGATAATACTTACTTATATGGAATGTTATTCTTGAATGCGTTAGTAAGTTGACACTGTACCTTCTATATTTTTGTATCATACAGCAACTTATCCCGATATAAATGAGTTCTCGCACTTGTTAATTACAATTTGTTAAGAACAATACTTTCTCGATACAAAAGTATATAAAAAAAAAGAAAAAGAAATATGGGGACAGCACTCAGTACATGTACATCGTTTTTGGCGCGAACCTAATAGGGTATTTGTTTTGTGAAATGTGAGATTTAATTGATGTAACTAATTTGATACTAACACATGTTCAGGATGATTACGAATTTGGTCAATTAAATCTGCTGGTCTTATCTGCTCAGTGCAGATACGATGCACAGCAGTGAATAATGGGAATTTTTCTAATAAATTTTTGGCTTTCAACATTCCATGAACTTCATCAGCTGTAGCTGGACCTTGCAATTTTTGACCACCTAAAAGTTCTTCTTCCAGCTGTCTGATGCTCTAGCAAGAAAAAACATAACAATTAACTGTTCGTTATCAGGATGTTGTGAGAATAAATGCAATTCATACTTTGCCACTTTTAACGTATTGTTCGCAAACTCTGCGATTTCTTCCACCATAGCAGGTAGTTATCAAATCGGCTACACCGCAACTTTCAAAGAATGTTGAAAGTTTCGAGCCACTGTAAAATGTGTCTACGAACTTGACCATTTCCATTAATCCTAATCTGATTACCGCTGCCTTCGTGTTGTCACCAAGTCCTATACCATCCACAAAACCAGCGGCGCATGCCACAATATTCTGAAACGTGAAAATGTTAACTTAGATATGCTAAACAAAAGTATTAAGTACACATGAACGAGGAAAGAAACTGTTTCATTAATAATGTGTATACATTGCGTACCTTTAAGGCGCCACATACTTCAACTGCCTCGCAGTCTTCGACGACCACAACTCTGAAATTGGGAGTTTGTATAAGGTCCCTTAGCAATGGTGCCAAACGTTTGTCCCTACAACCTATAAATAATTAAAATGATTAACTGAACTGGCAATTTTTTAGATCGCGTAGATATCATTATGTACGAATTACCAATAGTCGTTTCACAGAACTTCTCCTCGGCAACTTCATTAGCTAAATTTGCTCCCATTAAAACGTAACATTGGATTTTCAAGTTCTTTTCAATGATTTTAGAGATTAGCTCAATATTCGTTCCGTCTCCTCGATCAAAACCCTCGATAGAAATTCATCATTTTTAATTATGTACGAGAATGACATCTTGCAGGATTTAACGAACAACAAATACCTTGATCAATGATACACCAACTGCGGTTGGTTTAATTTTATCGAGCAATGTTGCACACAATGTTCGTATGAATTGATGAGGTATTACGAAAATAAGAATATCTGCATCTTTTGCAGCTTCGACGATGTCTGGAACGGCAACCTAGAAATTGCATGTCAAATTAGTATATTTGTACACCCTTCTACGTTATATTTAAATGTAATGAGTAATTATTCATTTGGTCGACTAGAGAGACCTTGAGATTAAATAGTACACCGTAACTTGATACTTAAAAGTAATTCTTATCTCAAGCTTGATGTATCACTATTGATATCTAGGTCAACGGATTTCCCACTCTTACGCTAAAATTGGATAAATTTCTGATGAAATCTTTAAATTATTTGCTTAAAAAAACCACATAGCTCCCATAGTTGAAGCCACAAAAAATCCAAAAGAAAAGCAATTTTGCAACTGGCGATGACGAAGCGTGAACGATGTAACAAGATCAAAGCATTGCATGTTGAATTGCTTTTTGTTATTGGTCTTACGAAGTTTGGAAATGTAAAAAAAATGTAATTGAAAAGAAAAAGAAACGAAGCTTATCATTTGGTCAACTTTCACTATCTTTCATGTAATTCATTCTTTTCGAGAAAACAAATTCTCTCTGTTTTGGTTCAGCCATAAAAGATTGTTAGTTCTTTCCAAAGCATAACACTGATGATGATAAAGCTATAGGCATTGGTGTTAGAATGCAGGATTTCGCAATAATTAAGCTGATAGAAACAATGATTCAACCATGCATTAATTTAACTATCGATACGTTTATCTATTCATTGAAATGATTTGTTTATGATTTTTATAGTGATAGTTCTCTATAATGATGTAGATATCTTCTTTTCTATTTAAATTTATTTCCACGAGATGTTCGATATGATGTAAATAGTTGATAATAAAACGGCTGTTAGGATTGCAACAATCATTACATTTCAATATTCAGTGAATGTTTAATGGAAACACGTTTGCTCACGTGCGTACTGATTATTTATTGTTAGTCGAAAACAAAGTCGAGCTTTACGTGTATGCATAATTCTCACTAAACTTATTTTGTATAACGCAATAACAATTGTACAACCCGAAAACAATCATGTGAATTACATCATATTTCGATCTAATCAATCAATATCAAGACCGGACGAAATACTTAAGAGATGAACTTGATAACTGATAAAAACGTTGTTTACTGCTACTTGTTTTGAAAGTGTAAATAGATAGAATATTGTGCTGATGGCAAGAATTTAATACGATAAGTATTACTAATGATAGGCTTATAATTCGATTAAAAAATGCGCATCACACTTGTCAAATGTTGCACGTTATTTGAAGTCTACTTAACTATGGTTGGTTTATTTAATTTGATCTATTTAATACACGTACGTTTCTCAATGGCAGTAGATTCGATATCAATTGGTATAGAGGAAGTGAATACTTGTCGAACGAACAGTGTGAATAGTAATCGCGTTGAATGATAAAATAGATTCCAATATATCATTAATCTGATAAAATGTCTAATAATATCCATATCTATCTGTAATGTACATCTGTTATAATCCTAAAGTCAACATTCAATTTCCGGCAATCTCTTTCTAAGAACTGTTTAGTCAAGTATTATCCTTATTATTATCCTTATTAGGATCGTGTGTTTTATTTTTATTAGAAAATTTATACTCAAATAGAAGAAGAGAAACGAATTTCAGACATTCCTCGCAGATCTATGGACATTCATAGATAGTAGTCTATGAACAGAACGTTACGCAGTTGTGTAACACACCCGTTTAAAACGCAATAAGATAAAATGCAAACCTAACTTAAACCCACATACGAGTTTCCTATTTCAAATTGTAATGGATCCTAGTTTCCTTTCGTAGAAAATGAATTGCAGACCTTCTTTTTTGATATCTTCTTAGCAAAGTGTCGTTGCTACTTAGTTACATAAGCAACATTGGAACGTCAGATGGCAACAATAAGGGTGTTGAAAGTTAATTACAAATTCAAGATTATAAGAGTGGGTACATCCTTGCAGGAAGCGTGTTTACCATTTGTACACGTAGATAACACGTCAGTCACGCCAATTGTGACAAAGTAGGGGGAAGATCTTGTAAGCTTATATAGAGCTGTTAACGCGTAATTCGTACGTTGTATGTACGTGTGGCAATAAGGCACAAGTACCTTGAGGAGTGCTACGTCGCAAGGACAATTCTCCGCGAGAAAATCGTTGTTTGAAGTCGAGATCTTTCTAATATAATTTTACGAGATTAATCATGAGGATTAATTCAATTGTGCCGAACTTCGAAGTCGACAGTACCCAGGGGAAAATCAATTTCTACGACTGGCAAGGAGATTCGTAAGTTTGATTTAAATTTATCCTCCTTTTGATCTGGCGTACTATTTATTTGAACGATTCTGTATAATTAATTGGATGTTAAAAATTATACATGCATAGATTCGAATTTCTCGTTACAATTAGATATTCTAAGAAGTGCCCTTGACTAAATTACATTATAAATACACAAGTAGCGGAGCAACTAGATTTCTTAAAATTTTGCTTATAAACAATAACAACGGAGGTTCGTTATCTGTTGTAAAAGTTTTACGTTAGCAGTTGTACACTACTCTTCGTAGAATTTTAGTTAAAATATTACTTTCGATACATTGCATTCCAAGTTGTTACTTGAGCAATGCTTTTTTTTATGATTATGACGAAAATGCGGATTGCACGCGTTTTAAAATTTTTATGAGCATTGGTAAGGAAATAGAATCTGAAAAAGATTTGTTTTATCTGCTATATACAGTAAACTCGCGTATAACGCGAGTTCTTTAAATGCGAATTCCTATAAACGCGCCAAAGATATTGCGACTACTGTTTTCATATAACAATGATTCTTCGTACAACGCGCCAAATCATAAAATGGGGAATTACCTGCATTTAAGAATTTGAAAGGAACTTGTCTAGCTCCGCATTTACAACTGGAAATTATTGAAAATATTGAATCTGCAAGTGAAGCTGATTTAACATTTGAAAATTAGTTAATTCGACCGAAACGATTAATAATAATCAGGATTACAAAAGTATTTTATAATTTTTTAAAGTTCAATGAAACAAAAGATTTCTTGACGTGTATTAATGTTTTTTTCTTTTTAACTAACGTTTTAAAACAACTTAATACTGTCCTATTTGATTAAACATAGAGAATAAAAGTTGGCATAATGCAATGATTATTTCAAGCATGTTCCTTCAAATTATACGGGAAAAATTCTCGTACAGTATGATTTCCTATAACATTACCGCGTTATATGGGAGACTACTGTATTACAATACGCACTGCTTTGGATATTTTTGTATATAACATGCATTATGTAATATTTTTGCAACTCCCAATCCGCGTCATAATTATATACAGAGACGAAAGTTCATAATTTTAAAACTAAATGACAAAATTGTTATTACATATCAAGCTTTTATATCTTACTTGCCAATGAGTTTAGACAGTAAAGAAAAAAAAAAAAAAAAAGATGAATTTTAATGACTGACGTTGCAAAACAAGGGAAAAACATAATTATACATATTTACAGTTATGAATATTTATAGAATCTTTGTTTACCACTCATTTTCTACTTCCTAATCGCAGATGGGTCGTTTTATTTTCCCACCCTGCCGATTTCACGCCGGTTTGCACCACCGAATTGGGTCGTTTGGCAGTGCATCAGCCCCATTTTGAACGTCGAAACACGAAATTGTTAGCTCATTCAGTGGACAAATTACAGGATCATGTCGACTGGGTTAATGTAAGTTACAAAAATACTTTACGATATTTACTACGATAAGATCGTTAGACACAATGATCGTTCGGAAGAATATTTTCTATGCAGCAGCATCATTTTCAAGGATTATATATGCACACGCACGTGTGTACAGAATTTTCATTAGCAACACGTAGAGCAATATAACAATGTACAGAGTGTTCCACGTTTTCGTGACACATCATCGATACAAAATAAATAAGAAGAAAATTTTACAAAATTGTATGAGATCTTATATAATTTCATTCGGTTTCTCATTCGCAGGATATTAAATCTTATTGCCAAGACATTCCCGGAGCTTTTCCTTATCCAATTATTGCCGATCCGGATCGTTCTTTGGCAGTGAAGTTAGATATGATCGATGAAGATGGCAAGGATGATCCAGAACAAGCGTTAACTGTTCGCGCTTTGTACATTATAAGCCCCGATCATCGTTTACGTTTATCCATGCATTATCCAACGTCCACTGGACGCAATGTAGAGTAAGTTTTTTACAATGAATGTAGAATTTTGATTCTACATACAGTGCTTTTTTTTGTATTGTACAAATCTATTATATATAAATAATATAACTTGCACAGGATAAACGTATTAATGATATTTCTATGATCTCTAGCGAAATACTGAGAGTTATAGATTCCCTGCAACTTGTCGATAAGAAACCGGAAATAGCAACCCCTGCTAACTGGGTGGTAAGAGCAACTTTCATACATATATTAATTAATACATTGTTACTTGCACTTTGTAAATTTCAGGCAGTCTGATACCAGACAGCGAAGATTTGAATAATGACTAATAATTATTACCTAGAATATACTTCGTTGCGACTATATAAAAATATATTTCACTGTGTATTTACAGCCTGGTGAAAAGGTCATGATTCTTCCAACTGTGAAAGACGAAGAACTCCCTAAACTCTTCCCCAAAGGAGTGGACAAAGTATCAATGCCTTCTGGAAAGGTTTACGTCCGTACAACCACAAATTATTAAACGTATTCATTGATGAATGCGATGTATTTTCTTATATTTTTCATTCGTGTGAAATTATTTTTTAACAACCACTCTTTTGTTTATCATAAAACATTGTTTAAAAAGTAGGTTAAAAAGATAATTTTTAATCACGTTGTCTCGTAATGTACTTTGGAATTTTAAGTCAAATTTTTATCATCGCGATATGTTTATTGTTGTTTAAGTAAGAAGATAATTTTTGAACACAATTTTATCTCGTAATGTACTTTGGAATTTTAAATCAAATTTTCGTTATCACAATATAAACCGTGAGAGAATTTTTAGAACAATATTTATAGGAATTACAAATTTTGTTACTTATGTATCTTTTGTTACCTAACATTCCAGTGATTATAAATGAGCTATCACTTTTTATATCACTTAAGAACATATTAGAAAGTATAATACATTATTCTTGTTACTAAAGATAGTATTGTAATATATTTTCTATTTTTTACAGCAAATAATTTTTCCCTCGTTCTATCTCATTGAACTTTCTATTGAGATCATTTAATGGATAATTAATAAAAACATACATTTAACATAAAAATGATAGGAATGATTCGAAAGTCTTTAGAAAAGAATTAATAATGTCGATACAATTAGGAGAGAACGTATCTTTTGAATGAGAATGTAAAACTTACAATATTTTCTGGCAATTTGTGCCCAGGAAGATATTTCACGTTCTCATGTAACTGATTTATGATGTCAGTTAACTTTTGATTGTTCACTATTTCTTCGTAAACATACATTGTCACGCGTGTTTCAAATTTGTTGTTATATTTGACTGCATTGGCACCCACGATTTTTGCAATAGCTGAGCCCCTGAAGTATAAAATAAAAAGAATTACATAAGATAATCATTATGACGTCTAGTTAATCCTGTAATAGTTTTACATAAAATAAATGGTAAAACTGTCATTTATTTCTATATATATATATATATATATATATATATATATATTTCTATATATATTTAATAACACCATCGAGCTTTGAAATTGTATACAAACGCTGATGCAAATATCGATACAAAATAAAAGAAAAATTGTATACGATAAAAGTAAAAAAATGAACATAAAAAACAATAATTAAAGATACAATACAATTTGTTAAAATTGACATTACATTATGCTTTAAAAATACTTCGGTACAAAATTATATATAAAAAGAGAAACAAAAAAAGAAGAAAAAATTAACGCATACACATACCAATTGCCACTCCCTACAATGCATACCCTCTTTTTTAATACATTGCCAACTGTAGCCATTTTGCAGTTTTTAATGTACAACTGGCTTAAAATTTACAATTTCACGAGGGTATGGAATACTCTATGCACGTTGAAGTATCACAAATTTGCTTATTTTCAAACGCCGATGTTACGACTGACTGACTGACTGACCGATTAACTTACAAACTAACTTCAGCCTTCATTGACCTTAGTAACGATCGCAAATTATTTTCTAACGATTGGCATTCACTGTTTTGGACCAAGGCCAATGTAAACGCAACAGCAAACCGTGGCCAGAATAAATGTTAAAATTAGCGACAGCTTAATAATAATACTTAGTATATATCTCGAAGGTTTTTAATGTTACAAAGCAATTTTTTCAATTTTCAATTTTAGAAAGAAGCGGAAAATTTTAATAAAATTGCTGTCGGGCGTAATATCAAGATTAAATAGTGAAACAAGAATATTTTTATAATGTGACATTACTTTCAACAATATATAGAAATAAATATTAAGCATTTTGCAATACGATAATAAGAAAAAGAAAAAGATGAAACATCCATTACCAAAACTACCCCTTCTTATCGAGACATTAACAGATATGTATAAGTTTTACTGTCGGGTTGTATAAAATCATTATGACTATTGTTACAGTAAATATACCCCACGTTCATATGAAAATCTATGATATTTAAAAAGTTGGTTTTCAGTCGTTTGCGGTCGTATAACTCTCACTCATCGATATTTTATATGTTGTATTACGACTTTGTTAGTTATTACTTTTGTTCTTTAACACTTAATAAAGAATACTATAAAATAAAGTTAGCGAGATACATACAAATAAAAAGTAGCGACAGTCAATTTCATTTTGATTCTCTGGACATTTTCTTCGGTTATAGTATTATTAGTGTTCGATCAATGAAAATCAATTCCGACCAGCATGATATCCATATTTTAGTTAAATCCGACCGCAAACGGTTAAACGGAGATAACGTGTATCTTCTTTCGTGTCTTCCAAATACTCTTCACAGACGACATCTTGGTGAAGGTAGTTGCAGTATTGTTGCATTAACGTCGTCGTTCCTAGATATGAAGCAAATATAATTAAATCTTTTGCATACCTTCAATTATAGTGAACATTACTCTTGCATACAGCATGTTATTTTACACCCTTAAACATGCCTAATAGAAATTCGAATACGTGAGATATTGTATCTACCAACGATTACTGAAACGGTTCAAACGGGTGTTCAATAACATTTAATATTAGGGAAAAAATGTATGACATTACTAGATATATAGTCGGTATTAAAGGCTTTGGAAAGAGGGCGAATATAATTCTAACAAATGTTTATCAATTAACAAGTAATAGTCGTATATTTGTTACGTTTTATATTACACTGTTCAAGATAATTTCAGTTCTATGATACAGCAATAATGAACTATCGGAATCTAACGACACAAAATTGAGATATCTAAAATATTTATTTATAGACTCTTCTTAACTTCTAACATACAACAATCCTCGTAAAATTTTCATTAAAATATACAACAACGCATAACACATTACATTTTAACGTATTACCTACTACTTCGTTTCAGTAGTTTCTACTACTCTTTCGTAAAGTGACATTTTATTTTGCGTTTCGTATATTTTATACGCACTTAAGAAGATATCAGCTACGTGATTCAATGGTGCTGTTAAGGGTGTGTTGAAATTACTATTATACGCGCTATAGTTATTTTTAGAATGTTAATCTAATTCACAATTGGAAGTATAAATTAAGATATGAACTAAAAAAATATGGCAACACAGGAAACGAAGATAAATAACAATTTAAATTATGTCATCAATCAATTTCCTTGAGGAGTATTAATCAACATTAATACGTAGTAAAGTTTAGAAAAATCCATGGTCCTTAAATAGCTTTCCTTTCTACAGTTTGTTCTATCGTCTTTCTCCGATTTGATAAAGATTCTTATAGATTGCTTCTCAAGAAGATACAGCAGTTAAGAAGCTAAAAATAATCCTTTCGTAAATTTTTTCCAATATCAATGTTTCATTAGATGTGAGGAAGAGACTTCAAATTATCTGTAATCTGTATCGAAAAATGAAATTATCAATTAAATTTTTTGTTTAGATATGTATCACAAATAAATAACATTATTCGATATGTTTTCAAAAGTCATCATACTTTATGGATTTATAAACTTTTACATTCTCTTGAAAAGAAAAGTGAAATTTAGACATATTAATTACAACAGAATTAAATGTGAAATTCACATTCTACGCATATTCATTTGTAAAACATAAATTTTTTGCAGATCAAAATAAAAGAATTTCGCAACACTCCTATAGAGCGCAACAACAATAACAGATATTCATGCAAAATAAGGTAATGTTAGTTGTTGTACAGAGTGCTCCAAATTTTTCCAGTTAAAGTTTATTATATGTTTTATTGATATAATCATAGAAAAAATGTTATATAAACATAAGTGTTATATAATATCGTTTCTTCATTCATATCCATAGAACACATAATATTTCGACTAGAGAATCTGGAACACTTTATATAAATTTCTCTTTCATCAATAAATTATGATAAACCTAACATTAAAATGGCTTTGAGAAGATCTTTAAATGAATAAAACGTAGTGAAATACATTTTGAACTTTACATCTTACAATATATGTTATAGATAAAATATAAGATAAAATATTCATGTCATTTTTAAAATGTATGTAAAAAAATATATTATGTCTCTTTTACGAAACTATCAAGGCTCTTTTATACGTAATTGTACATAATGCTTTAGTTTCATTAACTAAAAAAAAAAAAATCATTTTACTTAACAAAGATTTATCGTGCATATAGCATTGAAAAAATTGTACATAAATCCTTTTTGTTTTGATGTACATAACAACTATTTACAAATATGTACACGTATTATATACAATATACATATTATCAGATTAATGTTAGGTATTTTTTTACAAATCTACCAATCGAAACATGTAACTACACAAGTAACTAGGACCATGGCTAAACAGAGCAATTGTCATAAGAAATATGTGGCAAAATATGAATTTTAAAATGAACTAAAACATAGATCCTATATCTTGTACAGGATGCTGAATTAAATTAAATATTACATATTTACATAATATTTCTCTCGTTGAATTTTTAAAATTTATGTGACAGTATATTAATGTGTTTTTAACTCCGAAAGTAAATTTTACAATATATGAAATAAAATATTTGTCATTTTATAACAATTTCTAAAACAAAGGTCAGATATTTAAACTAGTTCGCCATTAATTATAGTGGAGACAATTAAGCTTACATGTGCTCTGGATGATTGCGTATGTACTCAATTAGTTCCGTAGGCTTTATCTCACCGGTACAGATCCTATGTACAGCCGTGAAAAGGGGAAACCTGTTCTCCATATTTTGCGCTTTTAACATGTAATTCACCTCTTCAGCAGTAAACGGACCTTGTAATTTCTGCCCATTTAGCATTTCCTTCTCCAATTCTTCGATTGTCTGTAAAAAAAATGATACATAACACAATCTTTTATAAAATATACTATCAGAGTAATTGGTCGTTTAAATTCTAATGGGTCGGGAAGTCCGCACTGCAATTCTCGCGTAACAGCTAGTGATTTTGTTCCTGAAATACTTTCGAGGTCTGCTCTCGAACCGCTCGACAAAGAAAAGAATAGATTTAGAGCAAGTGAGAGAAACATAATACTTCTTACTTACTCTTGCCACATCTATTCATTGTCTTTGTCAATAGGTTACGTTGACCTCGAGATACTGAATACGTGCTGAGAATGTTGAGGGTGGATCATTAGAATTTAAGCAAAATGATTCTATTAGAGTTTCAATGAGAATTATTGTACGACCATTTTCAGTGTTATGGTTTGCAATATCAAGTTACATAATTTTATTATATCGTTTCGATTCGTATATTAATTAATATATGCAGATTAATAACTGACCTTGCCAGATTTTACAAAAGCTTCAGAAACTCTACGATTGCGACCACCATAACAGGTAGTAATAAGATCAGCAACACCACAACTTTCAAAGAAAGTAGAAAGTTTTCCACCAGGGAAAAAGACATCCACGAATTTGATCATTTCCATAAGACCTAATCTGATAACAGCAGCCTTTGTATTATCACCGAGACCTAAACCATCAACGAAACCAGCGCCGCAGGCTACTATGTTCTGTTAAAATTTGAAAATAGTAGATATTTAATAGTCACAAGCAATATCATGATAATTTACCTTTAATGCCCCGCAACATTCAACTGAATCAACATCTTCAACCACTACAACTCTAAAGTATGAGGTTTGTATTAAATCTCTTAGTATAGGAGCCATATTTTTATCCTTGCAACCTAGACATTAAATAGTTATAATTTAAGCCATATGACAACAATATGATATTTGTCTGATAAATATGCAATAAATATTTACCAATAGTAGTTTCACAAAACATTTCTTCAGCAACTTCAGAAGCCAAATTTGCCCCCATTAAAACGGAAACAGGAATGTGAAGTTGCTTATTAATTATGTGTGATATAAGTTCAATACCACCTCCCTCTTTTTTATCAAAGCCCTGTAAAATAGTAAATCACCTGTGATTTTATGTACAGGGTGGATTGAAGTTTAGATGAGCATATAAATATAAATTTATACATGAGATTTTTTGTTCAAAATATTGTTTGTTTCTGAAAAACTTACGTTTAAAATTTGATTTTAATGATAATATCAATCAATTTCAAGAAATATATTTTATTTATTATTTAACACTATTTAATTCTAAATTAAAATCATACCTTTATCAAAGAAAGGCCAACAGCTGAAGGCTTAATTTTCCCTAATAACGTAGCACATATTCTGTTGATAAATTGATGTGGTATTACAAAAATCAAGATATCTGCATCTTTAGCAGCTTCCACTACATCAGGAACTGCAACCTAGAATATGAAGAAAATTATATGTCATCTTTGTTATAAAAAATTCAATCACTTGTAATACTAAATTTATTTTATTAATATAAAAAATGTATTAATGTATTTTATTAATATAAAGACGTAAAAAGTATCAAATTATGCTACATCATTCTATTTACATTTAAAGAAATATATGTACTAGCGTTTGAATCAATATATAGCTTCAGCTGATTTCGTCACGGTCAAGGCCTTTCTATACAAAGTTACCGATGTTAACAATCTATTTGTATACGTACAATACATACAAATCAAGATCGTGCATTCTCCTGCACGTGTCTCCGAAATTAAATTAAAAATGTACGAATAACATTCAAATTTCAAAAAATTATCAAGAATAATTATACTAATAATAAATTTATTTATTAAAGAATCAATGAATGACAAAAACACAGTCTTTTTCTATATAAAGGGAAATGAGCATACATATAAAATACATGTGGTCTTACACGAGCTACGAGAGTTACGTAAGCTTAATTTAGTTTCAAAATTGTACATTTAACAGTAACTATAGTAGGGTTACACAACGTGTAACATGTATTTTCCGTTATACACGTGTTCATGCAGTGGAGTATATTGTAAAAATATGTGTGTACAGAAATGAATGCATAAAGAATAATTTATGGACTATTATAATATTCTATAAGGTAATATTATTATCATTAATAAAATATTTAATACATTAGAATTTGTTTGAAAGTTGAATAAACAATTTGATGTAAAATGGGATATTAATTTTATGTACACGTATAATTTTTTTTTATATCTTTATTGAATGATAGCTATAATTTCGCCTAAAATGATAAATGAAAAATATGACCTCGTATTGTTTGTAACAAGCAAAATTTTATTCTTAATATAAAAAATAATTCTTTTAGAATTACGAAAAACATGTATGTAAATACTCACCACATTAGGCGGGAGTGTATGTCCCGGAAGATACTTCACGTTTTCATGCGTTTCATTAATAATTTCAGTCAGTTTTTTTCCATTGATGATTTCTTCGTAAACATACATTGTAACGCGATCTTCAAAGTTATTAAGTTTAGCGGCATTTGCTCCAACTATCTTAGCAATAGCCGAACCCCTAAAATTATACATAGAATAAAATTATATAATAATTTATTTTACATAACATTTTCCTATATTTTTGGTTTAAAAATTCGCATATATTTCTGTTGGGCAACATTTTCACAATATTTTCTCAGTTCAATACGTATGAAAATATATTAAAAATTCATTAGCAGAACAGTTTTACATTTAAGCATAAAATTGACTTCGCAAATATATGACTAATTGCTATTCCATTGATAGGTACTGTTGCTACTGTCATATTATTATGATTAATGCAGCATTTTTAAATACATTCATTGCAAAGAAATGTTATGCAAATGGCAATAAACTAATCCAGTTAGAATCTGCCAAATTTGACAATTCAGTTTTCTAAAAATACATCTGCCAATATACCCAAAATATAATGCCAAATATTGAGTAAAGTGTTAACAATAAAAATATATTTAATTTAACAAGCCTACGATAATTCTTGATTTTTATATATAGCACGTGGAGATCAATTCTGCTGGCATTTAAAACCGATCAGCTAAATCAATGATAGACGAAATTTTTCGCAACTACAGATGTTAAATCTTACGTAGATTCAAAAATAACTTACCAATTTCCTGATCCGACGATACAAACACGTTGTTTGTCTGCCATGATTTTGAATGGTATACCAATAACGAAATTATACAATTATACAGAACAAAAATGATCGCAAAGTAAGACACGATAGCCGTTCACCATCAAAGCAGGGGATGACTGGAACTACTTCGAATGTGGAAAGACTTGCGCTATTTTTCGCAGAAGTGGGAGTATGGAAACACTGGCGGTGATAGGCGGTCTGTTTCTACTGTGCGAGCAAGGTTCCGTTGGTCGACCAATCAAAGTTCAATATGATAAAAACTATATAAATACCATCTTTGGACTTTATCTTGTGGAGATTATGTAATTGTGTCGGCGCAATCATACTTATCAAAAAAAAAAAAAAAAAAAAATGATAAGGAATATTAATTATCAGGTAAATTTCAACTAATCTAAGATATACGAGCTATAAGATTGACTTTTAATTGTATTTTAATCATGTATATAAAATAGAAAATGATATATTATACTTAATCACATTCTACGTTATCATATAAATATAATATAATTCATAGTTGTATTATTCAAGTAAAATAAATATATACCAAACAATAGTAAAAATATTAATAAATAAATTTTATAAATATAAGCGCTGTAATAAAAGTAAATTTTATAAGTATAAAACTGTAATTCGAGTGATTTTGTAAAGAATGTATAATCTAGTTATTAATTATTTCGTATATGATTTTTTTTACCTTAAATATGTATTTTAATAATTTGAGGGATTTTCTGTTTTAATAATTTAAATAGTTGATTATAGTAAATCCTGTAAAATAAATTTTAACATATAAGTTTTACTGAAAAATGAATTTGATATGTGAATTTTTACTTGTACTTACTAGAAAGATAGATAATCGTCGAATAACATAGTACTTGCATTACATAAAAATCTGTATAACACGATTAAAATTACGACGATCCTCGTTCAGCATATTGCTTTAGTTAAAGATGATCTAATGGAATTAATCAATAGTCCTATGTAAAACATAATAAACGATGACTCGGAAAATATTCCCGTGAAGAATTCTCTTCAAATTTTTCCATTGACCAATAAGAAAAAAGATTTTGATTTAATTTAACAATGAAATTGAAGCTTCTTTTTCTGAAAGAGAAAGACACGTTGAATCGAAATTACATTAATGAAAGATGATAAACTAAAATTGTAGATTATGTCAATGAAAAATTAATCTGATATTTATAATATAAAAAATTTGTTGATAGTAGAAATTGCGTGGAGACACATGTAGATACGTTGGTTACGTTGCACAATATATGTTATATATCATGCATGTCATGAAGTATTGAAACTCTTACTTCAATAAATAACAGATAAAACTTTTATATTGTTCATATTTTATTATGTAACAGATAGGAATGCAATGGTAAAATAATGTAACAGTTTATAACATATATGTGTGTAATTATAATAATAGTTAAATACACGACATGGATATAATTGTATAGTTATTTTTCCTACTTCAGATCAAATTATAACTTACACATTTTATATTCTTGTGAATTCTGCAAGTGTCGTCTAATGAAAGTTTTTTTAAATAATTTCAAATAATATTTTAAACAATATTTAATTGTATGATGAAGAAATATAATTAAATGTAAACTTGATTATTACTGCGTATTGTAGAAATAATATTTTAAATAAATTTTGAAACGTTTTTACTTTTGAAGATATAGTTATTTCTATTGCATAAACAAGAACAAGACTTCATTTAAAAATATTAATTTATCATAATTTCATAGATTTTAGAGAAACTTTATTTGTATTTGCGACGACTTTTATATTTCCTATATTTATGGAAAGCAAGAAATTCACTGATAATATATGCAATAAGTAAAATTTGTATTATACAACAATATACTTTAATCTTCTGTAGTGGATTGTGCCGCATCCAAAATAATTTCAAATGAAAATGGTTGGAAACCATATCCAAGTCCAGCATAAAATTTGCTTTGAAATTCGACCCTGTCAAAAAACAATAAACTTAGAAAACTATACAGTCTATTGAAAAAGATAGTTTGCATTCTACATTATTTACAGATATAAAATATTATACAAGAGAGTCCTTGAATGTAACAATTGTTTCAACGTACCAATGAAGTCGGAGTGTATGTAAGAAAGCGGATAAACCTTCCATAAGGACTAGAATACCAACAGTTAGAGTGGCCCAGAATGCAAACACAGCCCACAGAATAATACCTCCCGCCCAACCTTCTTGAGTTAACCCACTTCTCATTACCATGTTCCACAATACTTCCGATAATTCTACATACAATCATTAACAATAGATGTTTAATAAAACGTAATATGTGTTATAAATTGTAAAACATACATGTCTATAATTTTAAACTTACGTGCATGAGCAAGAGATAAAGCCCATAAACGAAGATAAGACGCAGTGTGAGAAACACTACCAAGAACATACTCAATAGTATGAATGCCTTGATGAATAAATACTTCACTCATATCCTCCTCTTCTTCTTTGTGACCTCCTTGAGGAATTCCACTTGCTGGTTGTATAGCATCAACACCACCTTCTACATCTCCATTTTCTGTACCATGGTTGTTTAACTAATGATATGTAAAAAAGAAAGATAAAAAATTTAGACGTTTATTCATAAGAATTAGAAAAAAAGAATTTAAAACATTTAATAATGAATTCGAAATTTAACCTGATAATGTTGCTTCTTTCTATTGTACATCATTGAAACAGGTTTTCCAAATAACATCCATGGAATGCAAAGGACGGCTATGACAACAAGAAGCGATTGGAATCCATTTTGTCCAGCATACATCCAGGGACTACATACTTTTTCGACTACTGGCTCTTTCGACTCAGTTTCAGATTTGAATAATACCATATTAATAAATGTAATTAATACTGATGGTGCGCAGAAAGGTCCATGGGCTGGGTCTGTGCCTAAAAATAATAATAAGTATCATAGTATAGCATATTATAATACATTTTTAAAATAAATATATTATATACTTACCATCGCTATCAGGGCCATATTTAATCCATTTAATGAACATAAGTAGAACCAAATACAGGAAAAGAAACACAAGGAAAATAATTTGAGGAATAAATTCATAAATTATGTTCGGTCTCCTTCTGAAATACATATGATTCCATAGTCCAATTATTACACCAAATAACATGTGTATGACCCCAAAAATGATAGATATTTTCATTTTATACGAGTTCAAGAAAATGATTTTGTTCTCAGCTAATTGCCACACAGGATCCATTCCTAGTGGATATGGAATCTGTAGATACATGTCTTTATCACTAGGATCTAATTGCAAGTCTTTGTTCGTGTTTATCGTTGAGAAATTGTAACTGATTCTCCAATATGATCCAAAGACGTTCAACGATTTGGAAAATATATCGTTGTATATAAGTCCGGTATACATTGAAAATAAGCCCATCAGAAAAATAATATACCGACCACCAAAGAAGATATTCCAAATTTCATTGTCAGATTTCTTTGCAGCCAATGGTTTTTCTTTTAATACCATCCACCCACCAAAGAGGAACATAAGTAAGCCGTGGCCAGTATCACCAAACATAACAGCAAATAAGAATGGGAACGTTATGATAGTATAAGGAGATGGATTCATTTCTCTGTAAGAAGCAACGCCGTATGCATCTATCAGAGCTTGAAAACCTTTGGTGAACTTATTGGTACGATTGTACGTAGGCGGATCTTCAAACGTTGCCATACGATTCAAAATCGGTGGCACAGAGCTTCCACTGCGTTCCTAAAATATG
This sequence comes from Frieseomelitta varia, assembly GCF_011392965.1. Classification (NCBI taxonomy): domain Eukaryota; kingdom Metazoa; phylum Arthropoda; class Insecta; order Hymenoptera; family Apidae; genus Frieseomelitta; species Frieseomelitta varia. The sequence continues at coordinate 42,538 of NW_025110279.1, read as the reverse complement.
AAATGTTCGTTACTATGAAATGTTCAATTAAACGTGACCAGATAGTGATATTCAACAGATGTAGAAATAATTACAGTTCCACGACGCAATGCCAGTTGAATTGTTTCAATGTCTAATACGGGAACCCAACATTCAGCGATTAAACACTTTTGCGTAACATCCAAATTAAATAGATTTAAGGTATGATAAATTGCCTTGATTTTGCGAACTTTCACAAACCAATTCTTGATATTCTTTGCAGCGGCTACTAGAACACGATGTCGATGATCCTGCGTTTGTCCAAGGACCTGTGCCAGATTACGGTAAATAAATTGAATTACGTTTTATCCTAAAACAAAGAAAGAAGGAAGTTTTTCTCGTAAAAGGAGAGAGCAACTGACTGTGTTTAAATCTTCAATTCGAGTCATAACTCCCATAGCCATCTCGCGACGATCAGCTGGTGCTTCGGGGCAAGGGTACAAAGTGGCTCTAAATCCCTCGCAGATCTTTTTAACTCGAGTTTTCAATTGATCACCTTGGAAGAATATGATGAACACAGACTTAAAGACTTGATCCCCCTAAAAAAAAAAAACTAATTATATATTTTTTATCACACATTTTCTCGCACGTTCAAAGAAATGGAGAGAGAGAGAGATGATCGATTTCGTAAGAGCTTGTTGAAAATTACCGTTGAAGGATCTTCCAGAGGAGATTCGATCTCTGCTTGACGAAGAAATACATTACCACGGCATGCTCGCCAAAGCATACGTTCAAAGGCTGGAATACGTTCTCGTAGAATAACTCCTGCGACGAAACTATTTAAGGAATAATTTTAGTAAGACAGATGTGACCACCGAGGAAATCGCAATTAAATGAAAATAAAGACATGACACCATTAATTATACATATACACGTATGTTTGGGCGTACGTATAAATATTTCACTTAAATCACTTTAGATTCAACGCGGTAATTACAACGTACTATCAACGATCTATGTCGAAAATCGTTCGTATATGTATATATCGTATGCCGCCATACGTTGCGGAAATTATAGGAGTTTTCAAGGTTAATGCTACATTTTATATATACTTTCAACCTGTATCGTTTATATCTTTACGTTTTTATTTTATTTTATTTTTTTTTTTTTTATTAGAGATAGATTCTTCATTCTTTCCTTATATTCACTTAACTTTATTATCGTCGAAGAATGATGATTTTTGCAGCCATGGTTCTTTCCAATTATAAACGTTGCTCGATTGTGATATATATAAATATAAATATTATAACGTTCGTGTACAATAAGATTCAACAAACGCATTGTATATTGTGTTAATGAGAATAAAAATGACGATGATAGCGATAATAATGATGTCATTATGATGGAAGGATAATGATGGGAATAACGATCGTAATAAAAATGACAGCAACAACAATAGTAGCATATGTTCAATGAAAATGTTCTAAACGAGTGATTCGTGATCTTCATGATCTAGTGTTGTGTGTGTTTAAGATTTGAAGATAAAGAAATTTGGTGTGCCCAAATGACAAGTGAAAATCACAAATGATATTTGAAAAAAAAAAGGAAAAAAAAAAAAGAATATATGTGTAGCTGTGATTTTTAACAAGCATAATTTATTCGTATTGAATTAGCTTCAGATTTGCGTATTAAATTTTAATATGATTAGGTGTGTGTGTGTGTGTGTGTGTATATCGTCAACATAAAACAACATGCATCTAATTGAAATTGATAGAATTGTTTAACCAGATTATGGAAGTACATTTACACGAAAAAAAAAAAAAAAAAATTGGATGAAAATTTATCACAGTAAAGAAAGTTACTTCATCTTGAGTAGAAAATAGAGCACAATACAACGTAAAATATCTCGCATGCAAAAGCTATTTTTTTTTTTTTTTAAGTAATGTGTATCGTATGAAAGAAAAAAACAGTGAAGTCTCATGTATCAAGCTCTGTGATGAATTTTCTTTTTTTTTTGAACTCGTAGATAGCATGTAATTTCTCATTCTCGAATTTAAAAAAAAGATTATTCGATCTGTTGAAACAATCGTGAAGGCTAAAAAACACATAACACACGCATGGTACACCTGTAAGTGAATGTTCGATGAAAAGAGAATGAAATTATCATAGAATATAGGTATTGTCAAAAGCTTATAAAATTGTCGCTTAACAAATCTTACAATTCTTTCAGAAACTGGAAGTCTGAGCATAATCATCACTTTTACGCATTATGACCAAATTTAGATACGGGAAGGATTTACTAGTGATGGAGTACGTACCCCAGTTGGACAGGACCAAGGGCAGTCTGGCGGGCGATATTATCATCACTAATCAATGCACGTGTCATGGACTCGGTAGGATTCAAGCCTGCGTGCTCTTGCTGACGACACAACAGACAAGACACAACCACATTAGCACACTAGACATCACTATAATGCTCCAACGCCATATTGTTGTTGCGTAAGTTCCATACGTATTTTACACACGCAGGAATTTGACTGAAGATATCTCTAACGATTCGTATTTCAAGGAGTTTACTGGTTCTAAATTGTCGAAAGTAAAGGTATCTTTTTTTTTTTTTTTTTTAATAAACGGAGTAAAGTAACTGTCGAAGAGTGTAACGACCTCTCAATTTTTTTTTTTTTTTTTTTTGGCTGATCTTATATTAGTGGACACCAGTAAATTGCGAAATACGTAGTGGTTTCTTCTCCGCGTAAGAGTAAGTATGTATTTTCAAGATCGCAAAGATATCTTAAATCGGTCATATTTCTTTTCTTTTCAACTAAATATGGAATTACTATACAGTGTTACATTGTATATTGAAGCTGTTAATGTTCGATTATGCTAAATATCAATTATTAATTTGCCATCAATACAGAATGACCTCGTTAATTCAACGCACTCGTATCAAATCGCGAGACTTGCGATGACAGAGACTTTAAATAAATAGGGGAAAGCAAATATTTCAGACAACAGTGCACGTGAATGGACTAGACAACAGCATAATAGACGATAGACAATAACGTGATACATATCATTTGATAATAAATATTATTTCGTTGTTTGTATGTATCAGTATGTACATTTAGTGCTTCAGAACTAACAATAACTCGAATTAATTAGTATATCACGAGATAATTACGGGATGCAGCCACGATGATCCATGATCTATAATTCATTATTTTTAAAATTTGTATAATATTAAAAAAATAATATTTTAATTAATTAATTATTCAGGGATCAACAAGTTACAATTCCAAGCTGTAATCACTGATTTTGATGAAAGTTTTTGTGATGGTCTTCCAATGAAGATTATACTGCAGGTTTAAGAAGAGATTATAATGTCATAATGAATTGTGAGTATAATTTTTATCGAAAAACCATTCTACATCTAACTTCCATAAAAATCAGTAATTGTTACTTTGGAATGATATTCTGTTAAAAATATTATACGAAATATACGTATAATGTTCTATACGGTTGATTTAGCTTCGCAAAGTTGGTTCAATATTGAATTAACCAGGTCGTAGGACGAATATATGAAAAAAGAGAAAAGAAAAAAGGGAGAAAAAACAACCAAAAAAAAAAAAAAAAAAAAAAAAAAAGAAAAAAGAAAAAAAGAAAAAAAAAGGAGAAAAACGGGAAAAAAGGATGCTTACAAAATCGTGTCAAACGAATTTTCCAATAAATGTAACTGCAGTTCAATTTGCGCCGCGCGTCATACAAAGGGCAGAATTGCTGAGCGACGCGCGAAACGAGAGAGACTCGCCACGCGACCAAATCTCGGGTCTCTGCGTTCGTTCGTCGATCATCGTTTGGTGTTTTGCGATTGGAATTGCGTTTATTCCGACCTTTCTGTACCAGTGGAGGAGCTGGAATGCCTGGCCACCTGGAAGGAGGGCAGCAGCCGTTACCTGGTCGGCCGTTTACATCACGGACACGCGTCCAGTAACGAAGATCGATACCGATGCTTCGTCTACGAGAAGGCCGGCCAGACAGTGCAGAGTAATCTGCACAGAGCTGCCATGGGCATAGGAGCCATGGATCACGATGTCGGTATACAGAGCGGGCCGGTGCCCGAGGGTGCGGCCGAGATATACCGGGTGGCACAGAGCGGCGATGCTACTTGCAACGGGCTGTTCAGCCCTATGGAAGGATCTCGAACCATGACGCTCATGAAAGGTACGTGAAAGGTTCTCTGAATACCATTGATTTTCGAAGACTGTCTCTGAATGAATTTAACTGTAGTTTTCTCCGACATATTTGTCAAATTGTTGCAGATACGATGTTCAATGTTCCTTAATGTTAATACAGATGAAACAGTATGTAACAGCATTCGACTCTCGACTCGCCAGATTTCATACAACTTGACGGCTGCGAATTGAACTCTTCAGCTCGTCGTTGTTGATCATTTCTCGTGTTTATATGCCCTAATAGAAATCCATGGACGTCCAAGAATCTTTTTTTACTTTCGTCGGAACGAAATTTCAAAAATCTCGAGTTCATTTCGACGCGTTCAATCTTCGCTCGCGCTGTGTCTGACAAAGTTCGATCTTCCTTCTGTCACTATGATTTAAGTAGTCATAGTCAATCTTTAAATCTGTACGCAGTAATCTGACATAAAGGAGGGAAGCGCTCGTCGTAGATCACGTGCGTAAATCACACTTTCAGGGAAAAGTATACACACAATTGTCCAGTTTACAATTATCCAAAGTTCAACAATTAGGTTAAACATTAGGTACAGCGCGATACTCGAGAAAGCTCGGGAGAAAAGGAGAAATGAGTCGTGTATTATCAACGGAATCACGGCCTGAAAAATTCAGTGTTCTCGCAGTGTCATTAACGGGAGGTGACAAAATGGCGAGTTCGTAGCGCGAATATTTACACGCTACTCCACTTCTCCCGGTTGCACGGTGCTTCCTTCTTTTCCCCGGCCGTGCGCGAGCCTCCTCCTTTCTTTCTTCTTCTCCCTTTCAACGTTTCGTCGGCGTTTCCACGCGTTCTTCCTCGAGGGAGTTTGCCAGCCCGTATCCTGCCGCGTACAGTTTCACGGCAAACTTCGTTAACGGATTTCGCTCGAGTAGATTTGCAGGATCTCCCGTTTTAAGCGGCGCCCCGCGCCACTTTCTTTGCCGAATCGCTTTAAACACGAGGGAAAGTCGCCCGACACGCGGATAAAACCGTCGTCTTCGGTCGAGAAAGTAGAGAAAGAGAGAGAGAGAGAGTGAGCAGCAGTGGTCGAGGCAAGCGTGATTGTTCGCGTCTAGCTGCGTGGTTGTAAGCACCAGCTCTGGTCGTTAATATCTCGATCCTTCTTGTAGAAACGACGCACGGTGCCGACGAAATAAGAAGAGAACAACGCCGAGAACCAGCCCGGAAAATGGATTAACATTAAATCTTTTCCTCTCTTTCTTCAGCTTGCTTTTCCTCGCGGCCATTCTCTCCCTCTTCTCCCGTTTCTTTCCCCCGGTCTCGACCTGTTTCTCTTCTTATTTCAGCTTCTCTCTCTCTCTCTCTCTCTCTCTCTCTCTCTTTTCTATCCGCGCCGTTGAACCTTTAACTGCACCCACAGGCCGGCTCGAAAGTTTGTTCAATTAGCCTGGACTCTTCCACCGCAGAGTCAATATCCCGGGAAAATTACTCGACTGCGTTTTCATAACTGCTCGGAAACGTGCGGTTTAACCGGCGAAAGGGAACTCGGCCGAGGCCGTGGATCCAGCCCTGAGACAGGGAGAGACGTCTTGAAACGCGCGGGAGAAGAACCCGTGTTCCGTGCTCCCTGTGCCGTGAGACCCTTCTCGAATAGGCAATTACGTCCGCCAGGACCCGGGCTCGTTAATCGAACGAACGTGCTAGGAAATTTCCGGCGGCCAAGCTACGTCCGATAATATTTGGACTGGAGCGTCGACTGGACAAATAAAATCGTCCGATCGCGTTCGACAACCGCGTGCTATTCTCTCTGGTTCTCTATTCTGTTCTAACTTAAATGAAATTAAGAACCACCGTAGATTAAACATTATAAATGTTTATATTTATATTTATATTAAATATTATAAATCGTATATATATAAATATTTATAATATTTAATCTACGGTGGTTCGAATTCCGTCTTAATTCCATTTAAGTAACGATAATATACGATTAAATGGTTTAAAACTAGAGAAATAATTCTCCTCCCACTTGGGTTAATCTACGAAACCGAGAGGTTTCGAAGATCTTCCTGTGTGCAATTAACGATTCCAATCATCGTCAAAAAAATCAGTTGAGAGCGACTGACGTTAGTTATTTAGTTCCGCTTCATTACTGCAAACTTCCACGGAGTACGAGAACGAGAACGTAAATATTAGAAATCAATCGCGACGTCCGGCGAAAGAGATCTCTTTCAACGTTCGTGTTTGAATCGTTTGCAGTACCCGGCCCGATACTAGCGAGTTATGAATTCAACTTTCCGTCAGATTTTTATCGGTATCGTTAAAATGCAGATTGGCAATACGCGGCGGGGTAACGGGAAAAATAACGAGAAGGGTCGATCAGGCACCTGAGAGAGGGAAGGACGTCACGGTGAAAAAGGTACGTGCGAAATCGAAGAGAGAAAGAGAGAGAGAGAGAGAGAAACGAACGCATAGATGAATGAAAAACGAAGGAGAGGAAAAGTGGCGCGTTGTTCGATACAACGAAAAGATAAAGGACAGCAAGTGAAACGAGGGAGATGCCATTCGATTTTTACGATCACGAAATTTGTATCTCGCTCGTCCGCGATCGTGGACTTATCGAGGAACCAGCTGAATTATTTCCATTCTTCTCCAGGCTGTGCAACAATGCTTTTACGTGCCATAAAACTGGCCGAACGTACACTCTGTCAATCTTCCATTCGTGAACGTCACCCCCTCTCCTCCTTTCCTTCATCGCGCTATTTCTTCGCTTTTTCTCCTTTGAGCTTCCTCCGCGGTGTCTCTTTTTCTTTTTTCCTTCGGAAAGTCGTCGTATTTTTCCATCTTTTTTCATATCGTATCTTTCATCCTTCCGTCGTTAGAACCCCGGTTGTTATTCTCCTTTTTTCAACGTTCCTCGTGTCCCGTTCTCCGCTCTTCGTGACGTTCTCTCTTTGTCTCTTCTCACCTCGCTTCGTCCCTGCCACTCGCCTCCTCTGCTCGCTCTTTCCTTTTTTTTTTTTTTTTTTTTATTCTATCTATCAGCCTATAGCCCGCGTTCCTCTTGTTCCTTTTGCCCGATGCTCGTACCTGCTCGCTCTTTGTTATCCATTTTCCTTCGTCAACCCTTTCCCCTCGACCCAACACCATCGAAGTGGCTCCTTCTCACGCCCGGATTTTACACTCCCGAGCTGTAAAGTGGAACACGTTGGAGAACTTCTAAAGAGAAAGAGAAAGAGAGAGAGAGAGAGGAAACGCGAGTAGAAAGAGAACAAGAAGGGGTAGCTCTGGTGGACTTGCGAGATACTCGAACGATTCTGTTTCGATTCTGTTATCGAACACCTACGTCGACGTTTTATCGGCTATCGTTTCGTAACGTCAAGCACTTTATGGGTCAGTGCGGGCTGACTACGAAATTTTCGGACATCTTTCTTTTATCTTCTGTCCCTGATCTTCTTCCTTTCTCTCCTCTCGTTGACCCGTTTCCCGATCTCGATTGAACCCATCAACGATCCTCGTGTCGATCGAGGGACACGAGGTTGCAAATGCCTAGATCGGTACAAGGGAGCGTCCGATTAAAGAATACGGAACGCGTCTCGCCGATTGAATATTATCGCGATAATACCGGTTCTTACGGCTCCCTTGAATTTCATCTGCCGGCGCGAGACGATCAAATAGAATTAAAGCAACGATTCGAAGGTCGAGTCGATTACCCTCGAACGCCGGCGTCCGCCCTCTCGAATACTCCATAGCCCAGCCGGCGACAAACGAACCGTTCGAGCGAAGCCGGATAAAAACGAGAGGTGAACGAACGAACGAACGAACGAACGAACGAGCAAAGGGACAATCAGAAATCACAAAAGTCCGTATTCTAAATACGTTTTAAAAGCAAAGAAGCTGTTCTGTTTAACGCCGTTCGGCGTTCAGTTCGGAAAAGCGGGAGGGGGAACTCGAGCCAGAAAGTCCAATCAGCATTAAATAAATTGGTTTTCCGCGCGCTTTCAGTCTCGCCACCCGGCCAGTGCCGATTTCCCAATTGGTTAACCGGCCATTCCAGCGGCGGATTGACCTGGCACACCCTCGACCTCACCAGATCTTACACGTTCCACCCACGGAACGCTTCCCTGCACGTAACCAGATCGAACAACAGTTCCTCGAGATTCGAAAACGGCCCCCTGGACGGACAATACGTTCCGGGTCAGGAGGACCAAGACGTGAAGATTCTGTGCAACAGCATCAAGCAATCCAGCGCCGCTCAAGCGATGACGATGACCATGCTGGTCGCGCACTTCACCGTTGGCTGGTGAGCATAAACAAAATTTTGTCATCCCCGTGTGCCGAGATTGTTGATTCTTATCGGATAAAAGAAAGTTTCAAAGGGTAAACGCAACGGGGTGATCCATAATAACTTTTCAAATCAAATGGCATTCAATGAAAGTTAATGGAAACGAAACTGTTGCCAATATGGGTAAAAGGAAAGAGTCTAGTAAAAGTATTAAAATTAATTTTCACACAGGCAAATATCAATTTTAAACTTCCCTCTGGTCGCCACTGCAATTTTCTACCAAAAAAAAAAATTCTATTCTTTAAATTCAACTTTGCATAGAAATTCAAATTTGCATAGAAATCCAAAGTTCAGTTTCCGTTGTTTGTGTGCCACGAACGGTTTAAAAGAAGTAGGAAAAGATTTTCGTCCTTTTTGCATTCGAAGAAAAAACAAACTGGGTACTGGGAACGATGAAACGAGGAAAAGTTTCGAGAGCCTCGAAATGCAGGAGCGGTCTGGCGAAAGGGGAAAAAAGAGCAAAGACTCTGTCGATAATACAGTGTTTTGAGAAACGGGTTGAGCCGGACGCTCGCTACAATCGCGGTACCATTGTCAAAGTAAACAGCCCTGTTATTGTTCGCATGGCGGAACGTTTTACCAGTCTTTTACAGGGCAAAGGAACGCGCGGTTTTTATCCGAGCATTCTTTCTGTTTTCAGTCGGAGCGGTTTCATGTGCATGACATTCTACCGAAGGGACGGTCACGTGATAGAAGTGCAAACCGGAAGCGCCGTTTCAAGGCCGGAAGAAGCTTGCAGCACGCCCCATTTTCAACAGCACAACATACCCTTCCTCACCTTAGTCAGTAAGTATAATCGTATATTATTCCTCTGTCCTGTTGATTCGTCTCGAGTTTTTTTGCCTCGCCACGTCCGCCCATTTCTACTTGCAATTAGAGAACGCTGTCGTTGTTTGTGAGCAGTTTATAATCAATCCGATTTTTATCATTTCTGACTTTTCGTAAGGATGGCAAATTCCGTTTCATATATGGAATTGGACCGACCATATCCGCAATTTTCTACTTTTCTACTTTCAATTAGAGAATGTTGCTATTATTTGTGCGAGTAATTTATAGTTTGTAATCAATCCAATTTTTATCGCTGACCTTTCGTGAGAAAATTTCTGAAATTTCCTAATGATGTATTGGTAATATATTAATTGAAAATTTCTTGGTAATATATCGGTAATATACGGAGTTATTGTCTGACCGTATCCACTTTTTTCTACTTACAATTAGAGAACTCTGTTGTCAATTGATTCGAATTTTGACTTTTCACGTGGATAGATGATTTATTATTACTCAAATTATTGTGTGACTATATCTACTTAGAACGCTCATTTGTCATCAATCTACGCTTCATAATTAGTTCCGAATTTTATCACTGATTTCTTACGAGAGTAGCAAATTCATTATTCGTAATATATGGAGTAGAAATGTATACTACTCGTCGAAATGTATACTCTACTAGAATTACAGCAAAACTTCATTTATCTAAATTCTGTTTCTTAGAACGAAAATTTTAATCAACATGCGATTAAATGAATCTCTTGGCGATTGAATCTTCTATTATACATACAACCCAAATAAATAACATTGCAAGATCTTTGCTTCATACAAAAAATGTCCCACCATTAAATTTTACGTGTCTCTTGCGTCCAACAACACTACGTACACGTTAATCTGAAATATTTCGGTTTTAAATATTCTTCTGTCAACCAACTTTTGTCGTTTAGAACCTTCCCGCGTCCAACAAATTTTACAATCGTGAAATTTACAAGGGAATTAACGATAAACCGCAGTTTTTCTTGACACTATTGATCGCTATCAGAATGCCGCCGTGCTGTGGCGTCGCGACGACAATATCGGCCTTCAGGAGAAGTTCGATCGCTCTTGAAAGAGTAGGTTGCCCGGTTACGCTCGATTTGCGTGACCCTTGAATTTTATTAGCTCTGCGAAAGAGGGATAGAATCTGGAAAGGGAGAAATACTAGGCAAGAAGAAAAAAGAATATGATTGCCGGGAACTGCCTCCGACGCCGATAAACCTCGGAGAACTACTCGAGCTAGTACGTGGAAAAGTTTCTGGCAGTGCGCGCGGTCAGAGGATTTAGTGCGGCAGCATTGTTGCCTCGGTTGGAAGAGCAAGCCGATAGTGTGAGAGGCTTGACCGATACCTTTCGTAATTTTCGATCGATTTAGATCGGGAATGTTTCTACGTTTTATTGGCAGAAGGAGGCCGTGTAGCGATGGAATTAACTCGCCGGCTTTCCATCGGCGCTCGGACGAACTCGAATTCAATTCCAGCTTTTGAAAAACCTGCGCGGTGCATTTTGTACTCGCGTAGCCAGATCGTTGTGAAATTCTTAAAAAATGAAATAAAATAAAATTTCTAAAGAGTTCTCACACAATCATTCATTCAAATGTGTCATTAAAAATACTGTGAGATAGTTTATTCAACTCGTCATCTTTAGATAGCTGTATGATTATTGTCTGTCTTCAAGTAAGCAACTGTTCTTGATATCAGTCGCAATACCGTTACCAGATTGTTATCAAATATAATCATTTTAAATAGATTGCGGATGCGTAGATTTTTACGAGCTCAGTTAAGGAAACAGAAACTGTATATTGCAACTTCGTATCTACATTGTAGAAACTATATTTTATTTCATCTGTGCAAATCATCGGTAATATTAAATTTCCATGAAAACCTATCTGTAAAATATAATAGCAATTACTCCATCCCGGCAGTCTCCGCACGATTCGTGTTTCAAAACTTTGCTAAAAGCGAGAAGAAGCTCAGTCGATCGAACGAAACGAAGAAATACGAAAATGGAAACAGAAGGCGGCTTCGACGATCTGTCAAAACTCCAGAAACGACTCCCAAGTTACGTGCAATGTATCGTTAGTCGAAACGACTATCTACCAATCTCTGATTCCTTCGACCGATCGCGATGTACATATATACACAGCCTGCACACACGCGCAAACACGACACGACACGACACAGCAGCCGATTCACGTGTGTGTACGGTTATGTTATGCAACGGGTGGTAAACGAATCTTCCTAGAGAAATTCAATTTTGCAGGGAGCTGGTGAAGCGCGTCGCGAAAATCGTTGAAACCACACAAATATTTTGTTTCATCGTTTCGACGATGGTTCGTGCGGTTTGGTTTGGTGGCTCTGTTTGCCGATCACCTCTTTCTTCGTTTGTTTTTTGTTTCTGCATTTGTTGCCGTGCTCCGAGGTGTATCGTGACCATCACCGGCCGGGGGTTATTCTTTTTTAATCGAACCGTTGCGGTTTCGCCCTTTGATTCTCGCGTCAAAAGCACTTTATCGTTCGATCTTTTTGCATTTGTAAAAACGCGCCAGGATCTTCGTTCGTCTACCCTGTCACGTACCACGTTCCCTGCAACGTGCTCTGCAAACGACTCTCTCGTCTAACGGATGTTTCGTTATTTAAAATTCATACGTAAATTGCGTTACCGTGACGAGCAAACGACGCGAAAAACAGTTTACGCGAATCGTCGGTCGTTCCTCATCGATTCGAGCGGAATCGTATAGAAACGATTATTTAATCGAGGTTTAGAGTTCTCTTCAAAAATGCAATCTCCAATCCGTTACGGTTTCATTAACTTTGAACTTCAACCCTCTCGTTGCCGGCGAAGAAACAAAATTCCGTGGATTGTTTATAATCAATAACGATTACAAACTGACGTAGAATTTTTACAATCAATAATAATTACAAAACTGAAAGCAAATTGAAACATGTTGAAAAAGATAAATGGCCGCTGTATTCCAAAAAGATGAATAAATAATAATTCACGTTAATGTAAAATAACGTTGAATTGCTCGATAGTGAATGGATGAAATCTACGATTGACAAATTTAAATTCTGTATAATGCTACGCATTTGCCAAGCCGACCGATTTCACGTGAAACAATCTAATGTAACACGTCATTTTCTAATATAATTTCGTACTACTCGCTATCTTTCCCTCCCCCCGTTCAATATTCTCGAATTGTCGAAATTTCTCGTTTCCTGTAGATCCATTTACATTCCTTCCTCCCCCGCGAAATGTTCTTGCAAAATTGTCGAAGAATATATCGCACGTAGCCAGTTCACTCGCAACTACTGGCTCTCCGCAAGCCAGGTATTGCCGGTTCACCCGGTGTAGCTGATACGAATGCAAGCCGCGATATACGTGTGGTCGGTCACAACGAAATATCCCAGCCTGGGCGACGATCTACCTTTCCGAACTAGTTTCCCTTATCCTAACACTTCCTTCGTCGCGCAGCCACGTCCTCTCCCTTGTTCGTTCGTAGCGCCTCCGCAACTTGCACATCTTCGAGGAATGCTCGGCTCCCAAGGGTCGGGTTTGTAATCCCGTGAGAGTTATTGGATTCGGTTTGATCCAGTATTCGTTCGATCTCCTCGCGTTCTTCCGTGGCGCCTTTCGATTCCGAAGGCACGCGTCCGATTTTTCTTTCTCTATTCGGAGAGGACGCGACTGGAACTAATTAACCGCGCAAAGTCGCGCGACCGTCTCGCGAACAATGTTACTTAGTAACTCCGAAACGACGTGTTTCCGAAGTTACTTGTTACTGTGTTATAATATAGCGTAGAGAATTATAAAGGGTGTTTCCGAGTCATCCGAGGGGGTGATTCCATATGAAAAAATAAGAATAAATTCGAGAATGATTTAAAGTTTCACTCTCGAGAAAATCGGACTTCAAAATTTACTAATTCTAGACTGGGTGCTTGAATTGAACTAATTCTGGACAGCAAGAAGTGATTGATAAGTACCATACGTTCAAAAATATGTAACAAATGTAGAATAAAATTTCTCCATTTTTAAGAAAATAGACCGGATATGTTTCGTTAGAAGTTGTCTTGGTACACATGCATTTGATAAATTTTCAAACTTGATTCTCTTGGAAACGATGCGTCGTTTTTTCAACTTATTTTAAAATCTAGAATCACGATTTCGAAAATGCCCTGTATATTAGAAGCAATGCTAGCGTTGGTATTTGCGTTAATTTCTCATTTATTAATAGCAGCAACTTGATTTCTCTGATGACCTTTTAATTTCGACTATGTATTCTAAATCTTTTTACAGAGATATTTTTATACAATGACTTCCTACGAGGTAGCTGATGCAGCTGAATATGAATTTCTGCTACACAAAGTGAACTCAATGCATATCACGTCTAAAATTGGCTCGCACAGAATGCACAAAAATTAATTATGCGTGCATGAATAATTAATGGCAAATTTTTTTTATTGTCCACCGTATCAACCAAATTCCCCGTCGCTTGCGCTCGTGTGCAGCCAAAACTACAACTATATTCTACAACACATTTTAAGTAATAAAATTAGTCATTAATAATTCAAGTGACCGATCTATCAATCGAGCAATTTTGACCCAATTTTCTTTTTTCACTTCGTCGAATAAACTCGTCCAATTCGAACGAGAACACCGAAAACCAAAAAACCAAAGAAACGCGTCCTTCTCGCCTCTCAATCTCCCCTCCCCCTCCGCGCTCTCCTCTGCGACACTTCTCCACGAGATAAAACGAATTCGGTGAAATCGATGGAAATTCACAGACTGACGGTTCGAAAGCGGCGGAAGTTCCGGCACAGTTTTACGCGCGGCTGTCGGATTATAAAATTATAATCGCGGCGAAATTGACGGAAAAGTTTGCGGGGCCCAGGGTTCGAATCGATCAAGCGGAATCCAAGTTTCAACTTGTACGAGGGATCAAGAAGTTTTCACCAAGTAATTCGCCGGAGCGCTGGAGTTTCTGTCCGGAGTTTCTCTGGCGGACCGACCAAAAATTCGCTTCCCCTCCCCCATAACCGTTGTCGGTGGATACGTGCAGCGCGCGATAGATCATTCGTTCTTACAGGGAAAATGCTTTCTCCCCCTCCCCGTCACCATAGTGGCCATAAGCTGTACAATATCCGCCGGTGCAATAAAGTGGACCATCCAGCAGCCATCCATCTTTTTTCCGCAGCTCGCAAAGCTTCCTTTCGCTTTTCTCCCTTCTTTGCCTGCTGCGCGTTGCTTTCTTTCTCTCTTTCGTCGGTCCTTCCTCGCGCGAGCAGAAACTGACGGCAACCATCGACACACGAGGAATTACACGCTCGAAGAAAAACAGAAAAAAAAGAAAAAAAAAGAGAGAAAGGTTCCGTAGGTGGTATAAGGTGGCACTGCGCGATTTCGCGCGCGAAGAGGAGCGAAGATTAGTTGCTGGAATTTATCGTCGCGAGTAACGGTGAACGGTACGACGAGTAAGACGATTTAACGCGATCGTCGTCTCGTAGTTTATCGTGCGCTCGCCGGCTTATGGTTTCACGTGCTGTTCATCAGGTTGATTACGCGACGCGAAATTGCGCGGATTACGGGGACGTGATTCCTACGATCTGTGAAGGTAAACCATGGGGGAGAAATTTGGCAAATTTACTCTTTAGCATTGCCGTTGTTGTATACCGTGACTATTGTATCGCTACCTATTGCCGGATGACTCGGTACGTGTTCTTCATCGAAGAAACGATAAACGAAATAATCTGAAGCGTCAGCATGATACTAGAAAAAGGAAAGAAAAAAGAAAAAGAACACTTGAGAAAGCAGATACTAAAGAAGAAATCTCGAGTCGGGCTTCTCTTTTCATTCAGTTAATTACCCTTTCATCGTCTAGCAAAAGATTCACTGCTGCAAATTTCTCGTTAATTCCCAACCAGGTTTGGCGGAAGAAGCAGGCAAAGTCCATCTCTAAACCCGTGGAGAAACTTTATTTCCTAGATCGTCTCTGCATCCACCTGTCACCTAAAAACGTTCATTTCGCGAACCTTCCAAAGTTAGATTGCCAAATAACGAATTCGTCGCTGATAAATGGAAAAGAGCAGCGATGAGCGATTCGAGCAAAACGCAAGTGGCACGAATTCGTAAATGGAGCGATTTACATGTTAACTTGGATGGGGGTAAAGTGTCTCGCGGATAGCTTCATCGAAATAGAAATTGATCTGTCTTTGCAAGTTGAGCGCCTTAACGAGGGCTGTTTATTCTTGGCGTGCGCGCGCGGAACAGATTCGACGTGTAAATAATTAGGGCGATTTGCGAGTCGATTTTATTTCGCTGGGCGAGCCGAGGGGTGATGTTAATGGCCGTTACACAGACGCGCGGCGCAATCACGAAATTCCATTTTGAAGTTAGATTGATAGGGATCCACTAAGCGTAATAAGAGGCGGCAGAGAATTCCTGCGGGATGGCTGGAAGTTGCAAGAGGTCCGAAAGCAAAATCATCAACTGGATGAGTGAAACGATTGTAAGCCCGGCGGCGATGGTGTAAGTGCACTCACGACATCGGATATAACGAGCACGAATCCGGCCAATTCGAAGTTACACGAGGGTAAGAAGCAAAGTCTGGAATTGATCGTGAGTGAGTGGAATAGAACCTGGAGAGAAATGAATCCCGTGGGAAGCGTAATGTTCTTCGAGAGCGAGCCCATTTCGCCCCGTGGCCGCGCTCTCCAATAAAAAGAAAAAAGAAAGAAAGAAAAAAAGAATGCCCCTTAATGAAGAATAAAGCGAAACAATTTGAAGAGGCGGACGAACAATTCGAAGGGCCGCGACTAACGATAAATATACTCGACGTGAAACATAAACGATACGTCGCGTACGCCGGTGAGCTTCTCGAACACAGAATTTAATTTATCAGTTTACAAAGCGTGTAAATTGTCGTAATTTTAATGTTAATATATTAATATGCATACTGTATTATATGATTGTGCTATGTATGTCTATTTATATATAGTACACCAAATAATATAAAGATATGTACCATGTATGTTGTACATTCAACGTTAAGAAAATCTCTGACAAGGATGTTACAAATAATCAGAATATTCGTTGAATTTTTTTTATATGAAGAAAAATGTTTGTGAAAATTGCTGGAAACACTAATTTATCATTCAAAACGCGACAAAGGCAATTGCTATTTCACCTGGATAATTTTCTGACGTGCAAATTATTTAAAGGCGAGCAATTACAAGAATTCTTCAACTCTATGATTCACAGTCATTGTTATAACTCTAGAATGATAAAAGCAGAAAGATACGAATAGTGAAATAAAATAAAATCTCGCGAAAATTATTGAGTAAATAATTGAGATGTTGCGCAGCAGCTAAGTATCAAGTGCTATTAAATTTTCGTCTAACAGAACGATATTTAACATGCGCCAATTAAATAAATAAAGAGCAGACGTTGAATTTTACTCGTTGCACGTAAAATTATATAACGAAAACGACCGGCGCATCGAATAATACCGAGATTGAATGGTTACTTAAGATGTCGGCAAGTGTATAAATGGAGAAGTGACAACGGTAGAAAGGAATGAAGAACATCAAGATCGCAGTGTTCAACGAGCTCGAGTCCCTGAGCAATTAAATTGTCACGGAGTCTGGCATTGTTCTCGCTTTCTTCAATGAAACCGAATGTCCTGGAGTTTATAGAGTGTCGATTCCGTTTCATTGGAAAAACATTTCGACGCACGAGAACGATCGATCGATGCTTACTTTTCAAGTTATAAATAATTTAATTACTCGCTAAAAATGCCGGCAACATCCAACGTGAATGTGAAAGAAACGAACGATTATTAACAAGCATTTATCAGCCACGTCTTGGCAGGCATATTCGCACAAACATACTCGGATCGATGAATGATGAAACGGGATAAACGATATCGTAGACAGATACGATCTGTAAATCAATCTGTGGTCTTCGTACTGCTTTTTACCGACGCCTCGCCTTTCGAAACGATTCGAAAAGATTTTGAGATTTTTATCTTAACGCGAGACTCGTATTTTTCCGTGGGGCGTATAAAAATGCACGGCCGACTGTCACGGGTCCGTGGAAACGTTCGGGTAAAAAAAAAAAAAAAAAAAAAGAAAAAAAGAGAAAAGGAAAAGAGAAGAAAAAAAAACCAAAGTATCATGTACACAGCAATTCTTATTCAATAGATTCATATTTAAAAATAATTTCAGCTACAGTCGTGTCATTTAGAGTTTAATTATAGTTAGAAGGTTTTTTAAAAACCTATTGCACTTTCAATGTAATTTATTTAAGTCTGACGGGATAACGCGTGTATCCTAAATTTATACGGGTCGACTAATTTTTGAACTCTTCTGAGGCAACAGCACGTAGACCATTTCCGGATTATTATCATTCACTTTAAAAATAGAATCTCTCTCTTCAAAATCCATATTTCTCTTTCCCTTGTTTGGTGTTTGTCAAAAAACATCAGCAGAAATCAAAATGAGTCGACTCGTATGTATCTTTTCTGTAGTTTTTAATAGTTTTAGCCGTGGTCTTCAAATTTAACAAATTCAGATATAAAATTCAGAACAGAAATACAATGCAGGCAGATGCAACAACACAAATACAAAGAGCGTTCTTTCTGTTCTTTCGGTCTGATACAGAAAGCTTTTGTTACCTGTTATAGATAAAGATTGTTAAGATCAGAGGTTTCGAGGAACACGTAACCGACAATCATAAGAATCACTATACAGCATGCAAAAAGAAAAAAAAAAAAAAAGAAAAAAAGCATAACGATGCAATACAAGCTTACCACTTACCAGTTTACCCCCACTCCATGTACGCACACATAATGTGCACAATAAGCGAATACACATATACAGTAGTATCGTTCATAACTGTGCAGACACTTTGTAGATTGAGGGATAAGGATGAATGTAAAATGATTTAAATTGCACGTCATACAGGAAAATATGAACTGATTATCAGTGATAATACTTTATTTGAAATCACTGTTTCCTCATGCCTATATAGAACGAAATTTATAGTGATCTGTAATTACGCCCTCGTGCGCTCTCGGTCGAAATAATTTTTTAACAACTGATTGAAATTCATCGTATCGTTTTTCATCCTTAACATTCAACCACAAAGCATTATTAGATATTATTATTGTTACACTGTCCAGCTAATAAAAGCCTTTTGTAATATTTCGAATTCAAGACTTGATTTAAATACTGCTTTAGAATAGTAAATTTCATGTAACTTCTTACAATTTACTTCGAGATTAAAAAAGAAAAAA